>NC_133619.1:503276690-503576690 GCF_048593235.1 Sminthopsis crassicaudata | reverse complement strand
GGACAGCTAGGTGGTGCAGTGGATAGAGCATCAGCCTTGAATTCAGGAGTACCTGAGTTCAAATTTGGTCTCAGACACTTAACACTTCCTAGCTGTGTGACCCTGGGCAAGTCACTTAACCCCAGTCTCAGAAAAAGGAAAAAAAAAAAGATTTCTTGTTCAGTTGGTTGAAGATTAAAAAAAAGAAAAGCATCAAAGAGAAGAAGAAACTTATGTTGAATCAGTCAAGATAATAAGAAAATAAATTAAATGAATGAAATGGCTTTTTTTTTTTCCATATTAAGATCTGTAAGCTGGGAAGGGAAGAAGAGGGAAGAATAGGTATTTATTTAATGACTGCTACCAGCTAGGCAAAGTTCTAAAATATTTTATAAATATTGTCCATTCAGCTAGTGTGTAGAGACATAAGACAGGAATGGACAAGGATGGATAAGGAATTGGATTGAGAATTTAATAAGAGGTAAACAGCAAGCTGGATTATTTTGGAAATGCATAGCACTCTTTTTTTTTTTTTTTTTTTTTTTGCTGAGGTAATTAGGGTTAAGTGACTTGCTCAGGATTATATACCTAGGAAGTGTGTTAAGTGTCTGAGATCAAATTTGAACTCAGATCTTCCTAACTTCAGGGCTGGTGCTCTATCCACCTAGCTGCCCCACTGTATAGCACTCTTAACAATTGCAACCTTAAACCTTAAATCGCTAAGACATTTGTTGAAGACAAATATTCTCTTGACAACTATTTTTAAAAAAAGCAAAACACAGACTTGTGATTTCATCCATAAAGGAAGCTTCCAAGTGAGGTATTTCCCCTAGTGATGCAGAATAAAATTTTTTGCTACTTTCAGTCTTAAAAAGTTATGTGGCCATTGATTTAAGTAATCTGCCCAGTATGTATTAGAAGTGGGTGTGGAATCTTAGTCTTCCTAACTCTTAACTTCACCAGAAGTATCAAATGCACAGCCACAAAACTCCTTAGTGCTATCCAAAATATGTAATTGAAAAGTATTTTAAAAACAAATAAAAATGCAACAGAATATATATAATTTCAATATGTGATTTTCTAAGTCAATATGAAGCCCTCAAGGATCTTTATATATGATTTAATAGCTCCAAGATTCTTTCTGAGTTTGATATCACTGCACTATACCACATCATCTCTGAACTTTTTGGTTATAAATGTTGGAACCCCATTAATTTCCAAGGAAATAAAGTTGTGGATGAACCAAAGAACAATGAGAAAAACAGAGCATATCCAAGTCAGCTAAAGCACATTTCTAAAGAAAATCAATGTTGCCCTGCTTCTGTCCAATTCTGGGGCAGTTTATGAAGGGATAGCTTTGTACTTCTATGTGTGTATACAATATATAAACATATATATATATATATATATATATATATATATATATATATATATATATATATATATATATATATATATATATGTATTAAAATATATTATATATATTACAATGTATATATATTACATATATATGTATGTATGTGTGTGTATATATATATATATGTATATATATATATGTGTGTGTATGTGTATATATATGTATCTCCAACATTTGGTAGGAAAGAACTAAGCTAGTAAATGTGAGTGAAGGGCTACCTTCCTCAAGAATAAAACTAGGTTAATTTCTTTCCTTTTGGAGCTCCAAATCATATACCTAGACTCAAGATATTTGAGGGGTTGCAGATAAATATAATTCTAGCCTGATTTCCACCTTTCTCTCTCATTGGATGGATCTTCTTAGAATTTCCATTTAAGAAAAGTATTTGGGAAGCCATGTCTCATTTCTCTGGACTTCTGCCATAACTCAGCTTTTCATCCTGAGGCTCAATCCAACACTAGAATTCATAAATGAGGCACTCAAGACTTCCTTTACCATTCTAGCAAACCAGGTTTTTCATCTCCATCTTTTAGATCTCGTCAGCTTTCTTTTATGTATTATCTTTACCCATCAGAAGGTAAGCTCCTGGAGGGCTATTTGTTCTTTTTGCTAATAGATGTATTCCTAGTGCTTAGCATAGTACAGGCACAAAGTAAATGATTAACAAATGCTTGTGACTGAGTGTTAGCCCTCTGGAAGGTAGGAGGGATCATCCTACATCCTGCCTTCTTTGATCTTGTCTACTTCTCCCTTACAGGTAGGACACTAGGATAGTGTCTGAACAGTCTTTCTACTTACAAAGGAAGAAAGGAAGTCTCTGAGAAATGGTACCACCCAAGAGCTGCACCTATACATTTAGACTCACATAAATCTAAAACATATGAAAACATATGAAAGAAGTGATATAATGAATACTAGAATAGAAAAAGAATAAAGGACCATTTATGTGGCAGAAAACCAATTAATCAACCAGCTTTGCTGTAGGGCCTACTCTTTGCCAGGCACACTGTGGATACAAAGATAAAAATTATGTAACTACTGCTCCTAAGGAGCTTACATTCTCTCACAAAGATTGAAGAATAACAGGAAGATAACTCAAATGCTTCAGAAGTAATTCAGAAGTAATATGGTCAAGTATGAGAAATAAACAAGAAGGAATAAACAAGTTGTGATTTGAATCAATGAAGAGACTATATCTATGTCACCATGAAAATATTGGAAAAGAACAGGTCCATCAAAGTATCAAAATAAAGATAGATTCATGTTACCTTCTCAGATAGCAAAAGAAAGCATCGTGTAACTAAAGAAATCAGGCAGTAGGCATCTAAGAAAAACTTCTAGTCCATTTTTGCTTTTTTCCCTAATATCCACTGTTACAAACCTAGTCAGACCTCATTAATGTGTATTCTTGCAATATATCTCTTCTGGTTTTGTTTTTCTTGATTCAGTTCTTATGCCCTAGCACCAGGCCCAACCTGGGAATCAACAGCCTAGAAAAGTTGAAGAACTAATATAACAAGGAATAGTAAGAAAGTGAAATGAGTGCTTTTGGAAACAAAGACAGATAACTCAGATAAAGGATCATGCCTATATAGTACATAATGAAATAATTTTCACTTATGTGACATAATTTAATAATAACAACAAACTTGTGAAGTAAGCAGTAAACATGTTACCCCTATTTTAAGAAGGAAACTACATTGAAACCTACCTGGTAGAATAGTTCCCTATAAAGCCAGGCCCAATGTTATAAAGCACATTAAGATTTCCTTTCCAGCTGTTATCTGGTGATGCAATTCCTCCCATGTTGCTATTAAGAGAAAATCAAAAACACATGTTAAAAGTCATACACAGTGATGATAGTGATTGAAAAAATTAGTCCTGACATTGAAAGTGATCAAGTATTTCAAAATAATTTACATAAATCATATTGTTTGACCTTTAAAACACTACTGAATTAAAAACTATTATGGTCACAATTTATATATTAGGAAACCAGAAGAGTATTTCTTATTTTTTTTTCTTCCCTCTATATCATGCCCCCACACACAATATGATAACATTTTTTCCCTATTTTTTCCATTTTTTCCTATATTTCCTATATATTCTGTACATATTCTATATGTTTCCTATATTTCCATTTTTTGGGATATTAGATCCAAAATACTTTGGCCACAGATCAAAGAGCATTAAATACATAGTAGATGGTAGACAGCTACTTTAGAGTAAATAAAAGTACTAAATGAAAGGATTATTAATTATGACTCATTTACTTCATTCTTCTGGCCGTCCACAAATTTATTCTAACCTCCTTTATATTTCTTTATTAGACACCTCAACTATTTCTTATATTTTATTTTTTCTTCCCTTTATAGCCACATAGTTTTAGACTCTCAACATTTCTTACTTGGATTATTTGTAATAATCCCCTCAACTCAACACATATCTTCATTCAGTGCCTATAATGTATGAGATACTTTGCAAGACATTGGAAAAAGAAAGACAAAAACATAGTAATTCCTTCCCCTCCAGGAATTTGTACTATATGTAGTATATATTGTGATATAACATGCATACAACAAACAGACAAGGTTAAATATGAGGTAGTCTGAGAAAATTGAGAAGTCTGTCTTCAAACAGCAAAACTTAAAGAATCTGAAGGGCTTTTATGATAGAGAGAGCATAATGAATTTTATCCTTTGAGAAAAGATAAGGATTCAAAGAATTCAAGAAATAGGAAAAAAATGGGGAGGGGGGAAAGCTTATAAAAATGCATAGGGCTGGAAATAGAATGTCAAATTAAAAAGAGACCAGTAAGGGAAAATAATGTGAAGGGAAGTAATATGAAGTAAGGTTGGAAAGGTATGTTAGAGCGATTTGTGGAGGACCTTATATGACATGCTGAAGATTTCTTGTCCTAGAGGAAATATGTATTCACTGAAGAATTTTAAAGGAATGCTATTTGAACAGCCATGCAGTGGATGACTTAAGAGAATGGACATATGGGGAAGTATAGACATGAATAAGGAAGTTACTGATGTAATCAAACAAGAAGTGACAAGAGCCTGAACTCCAGTAGTCGTCATGTGAGAGGAAAGGAAATGGAAGCAGGAAACATCAAAGAAGCCATTGGAGAGAAAAAGATGAAAAATATGACCAAAGAAGAAAGAAAAGTAGATCCAGCATAGAGCCTTGGTCCCTCTTCACTCAACTGAACCTTTCATACAAGTTCCTAAATAATTTTTCCAATGAATAAACTGACACCTTTACTTTTCCTCAAAATTCTTCATATATCCCCATTTATTGTAACTGAAGCACATACTCATAAGTGGCTTTTAAGAATTCCATATCCTTTAAGGGTCCCAGCTTTATCTCATACTACTCCCCTTTAAAATAAACTGGCCCATCCATCTTCCCCCTTTTTTGTCTCACCCAGTTTTCCCAAATCATCAACACCATCTTTGTCAACAACATTCTAAAACAGGAAAGGAACTCAAAGGTCTTTAATCCAATCCCATAATTTTATAGATGAAGAAACCCAATGGTTAAGGGATTTTATTCAAGCTACATAAGTAATAAAGGATTTGACCTAAGGTCCTCTGACTCTTTAATCAGAGCTCTTTCCATGGTACTATTTATTCTTGTTCCCACTGTACCTCATAACTGGAATATATATATATAGTCTCCCTCATCCTCCAATTTCTGTACTTTAAACCATTCCCCCCTTTTGGGGAAAATATGTGCTATTACCTCCATGAATCCTCCTTGAATACTACTGCCTTATCAAAGTTCTCATAGCACTTGATTTTCCCCACTGCAACTATCTCTAGATTCTTTCACAATGTAGTTCCCAGGTAAGAACAACATCCTCACCCTGGAAAAAATCCAAACCTGATGATTGTATTAATTACCCATCTGCTTTGCTTAAGCCCTCTTTAGATAAAGTCCACTGGTTCATTTGATAATCTCAAGCTCACTCTCATATAATAAGGAAGTTCCTGAATAAAAGGGTTTTTAAATTTCACTATGATATTAAATGACTAGATATTTCCCTTTTCCTCCCTGAGTCCAAAGTGAGGAAGAAGTAGATAGAAATGACTAAGAACTAATTTACCTTGTTGCTCCAAGGTAGAAAGCCCACAAAGACAAGTCTTTTTATTGTCCAGTTCCCAAAGCACATGAAGTATGTTTGGTTTCACCTTTGTATCTCTAAGGAGTGCAGAGCACTTTGATTATTATATGAATATAATAAAAAAAAAACTTGAAGGGAGGTATAAAACTTAATTCTCAAATAAAAGGTTCCTTAAAGAAATATTTTTTGAGCCTCTGTAAAAGCCAAAACAAAATTCTGTAAGATGTCTTCTATTTTTCCCTTAAATTAATTAGATTCTTACAGAATAATAAACTGTTAAACCTGAAAAGGTGCTCTAACAGAAATAAGTTAAATCTCATTTTTTACACCTAAGGAAACTGAGGTCCAGGAAGTTGAAATAACCTGCCCAAAATCACCTAGCAAATTTTTGCTGAAGGCTGGGCCTTGAGTCCAATTTTCTTCATTCTCAGTCAAGCTCTTTCCATTATAATAGGCTATTAGATCTAAAGGGGGTAAAACATAAAATATAAATGAATCTAAATTATGGGTTCACCTTGTACCTTATGGTTACAGAATACTAGGTATTCTTTTGATTTTCAAAGGTCTTTGGCTATACTCATATTAACTGAAGTTCATAAACATTTATCATGCTTGGGTTCAATGACCATCATGAGGGAATAGCTCATCTGTAAAATGAGATGATTAGATTTGATAACCTTGAAGGTCTCATCCAGTTAGAAATTATAATCATATAATAGGAAAAAAATTTTGAGAGTTTTTTAGTGATGAGATAGGACTGTGAATAATAAGAATCTAAGGTATCGCTAGCTGGGTTGGAGTGAGAATACAAGTCATAGAAGTTTAAGTGCTTAAAGAACTGGAAAACAAGGGGCTTTGTATAACATTAATATGCATATTGAAATTCTCAATTATAAAAGCAGTGAATGGGGTCAAGAAGATTGTGGATTAGACACTGAAACCTTGAGAAAGGCGGAAAAATGATTTCAAGACTGAAAGATAATGGTTCCAAGTATTTGAATCCTGGGTTTATCAGAGTTAAGAACTTCAAAGAAAAAGAGACTGTTAAAAGGTAGAAGTGATAATGAAGTAGAAATGACTATTTTCTTCACTTAATATTAATTTAGAAACAAATCAAATACTCCTATTAATCTCTCATCTCATTGATGAGGAGGTTTCCCTCCTACAATTCAGACTGTAACCCATTCTAATCCTCCATCTTGTTTAATCTCTTTGCATGTCTTTCCATAAATTTGCTATCCAACATGGTGGGGACTTCCTGGAGTTCTCTGGATCTTATAAAGTGACAGATGTAACAAAGTCAGTCTAAGGATTTTCTCTTCTTCGGTTCATATGACCAAATGAACATTAAAAAAATACAGTTCCTTAATGAAGCTTGATGTAGTGATTTTGGTAGGCCAAGAAGCCTAAATTCAAATAACATTCTGATTGTTTCTAAACTGTGTGGCCTTAAGCATGTCACAACTTCTAAGCCCTCAGTTTCTATCTATAAAATGGGAAAAATACCTAAATCAAATCTGTTATGAAGATTACAATAGATAATATATTTAAAGCAAACCTTAGAGTATGATATAAATATGAGTAGTTATTGTTATTAAATAATTCACACTATTTCTCCTTTGTTATATTTTGTTGATGTGTTACATGCCTCACACATCTTTCCATCACCATGTGTATCATCCTCAGCTTCAATTCTTAGATTGTAGTATTCCATAACTAGCTTTGCAAGTCTTAAACATTTGGTATTGTTGTTATTTTAGCATAATAAGGAATATTTTCTTGAGGAGTATTTTTTAGCTGTCAATGAGGAATGTCTTATACAGAGTGACTATTTACAAAAATAAAATAAAAGAAGCAAATATTTATTATGTATTTGCTACTGGCAATATACTGTACTATGGGAACTACAAAGAAATGTATCAATAATAATTCCCATTTTTATAGCATCAAAATGCACTTTTCCTTCATCTTCACCTTTCATAATTATCTGCCAATAAAGCTCAGATCTGGATGCTTCCATGTAAATATCCCTGATTCCTTCAAATGAATGTGTTCTCTCTCTCTTCTCATACACACTGAGAATCTATTGGCTGAATCTCTTCAATCTTCCCCTACCATGTATTATATTTATCTGTAAATATGTTTCCCCTGGCAATAGAATATAAGTTCCCTTTAACATAGGGACAATGCCATTTTTATCTGTGTATAACAATGTATGTTATTAAAGAAAATTTGTTGAACAAATGATTAAAACAATAGTATTTCAATAAGATTAAGCTAGTGGCAATATGTAAGAATGAGAGACTGGTAACAGGAAGACCCTAGAAAGCTACTGAAACAAGCAGTTCATTAAGTAAGGGTCCAAGATTGAGTGGTGGCAATGGGAATGACAAGAGTGAAAAATGGATGTGAGAAATACTGTAATGGAGGAGTTAATGGATTGGATGTAGAAAATGTGGAAAAGGGAGGAATCAAAGACAGCTGACTTGTTACAATATCAGATTAACAGAAGAATAAGTAAGTCAAGAGGGGAAAGCAATGTTGAAAGACTGGAATTCTTTTTACATAGATTAACTTTGGGGTAATATCAAGAAATGAAAGTAGCAATGAAAGAAAATGAAAATGCAGAAAAGGATATCAAGAGAAGAGTTAGAATTAGATATAAAGACTTCAGGTAACAAGTGGAACCATGAAAATAATCTCCAATAGAATATATACAAAGATAGGAACAAAGAAATGATAATTGATTATTGGAGTTCAAAGATGTAAATGATAGCATAAATGCCTTAAAAATTTTTTTTCATATTTTAACTTTTAATGGTTAATATTACTCATGTGTCCTCTTAAAAAATACAACAAACTTTCATTATTTTACTAAGTAAAAAAATTGAATCTATTATTTTGCTCCAGAAATAAAAGGAAAGAAACAATAAGGACTAGACTCATTTTTCATGGTACAAGGAATTCAGAGGTAAGAAAATTCCATCGGTTAATGAAAGTCAGCTTGTCTTTATAATCTTAAAGAATTGTCTAGAGCAGAGGAGTGCCAAATATGACTAAATCAGATTAAAATGTAATTGGGCAATGTTTAACAAACTAAAAATGAAACACAACATAATGCTAATTTCTAGTTTTCTAAATAAATCAGAAACCCAATCAATTTTTATTTGAATGTGGCATTGTCTAGTGATGTAGAGCACTGAAAATAGAGGTTGCATTTTGAAACCAGTTTTTCCCACCTTCAAGGTCAGCTCTCTATCCACTATGCCATAGAGCCTATTCTTTTACCTATATAAAGAAAACTACTGTCCAAATATGTCTCCCCTTTGTTATTTCTTATTTTTAAAGGAAGCTCTTGAATCATAAAATTATTCTTTATATTTAATAGAAAATATATACATTAGTTTTTAGATTAAGAAATAGTCTTTTGGAGCAAGATGTCTTAACCTTGCATCCAAGCAGAAGACTTTACCGTAATAATATCTCTGCATCATGATATCCAATGGGATGTACTGGGATTTGGGGGATTCCCACTCCTTCATTTTCTGCATACCTGAAGGTGTATTCTGAAAAACCAAGTGCATTTTCTAAGTAACATGCTATTTTCTATCTCACAAAGTTAAAATTTTGGTCATTCTTTACATATTCAAAGTAAAACAGATTGTAGAGATAATTGATTTTCATTCTCCACTATTCTCCACCCCGCCATGGTCTTTGAAAAAGAGGGAAAGTAAATGTGAAGGTACATTTTCATTTTTTATAAACATTATTCACATATTATTCTATTATGAGAGGCAGTATGGCATGAAGGACAGAAACTTGGCCTTAGAACTAGGAAAGACCTAGATTTGAGGCCTAGACTCTGGTCAAAGCACTTAGTTGATTAATGTTTCAAGAACATCTATCCATCCATCTTGTAATGGAAAAGTTTCCTAAGCTAGGGCTTCTTAAACTTTTCCTACTGACAAATCCCTTTTCACCCAAGAAATTTTTATGTAACCCCAGGTACATAGGTATATAAAATAGATACAAAAATCAAACATTTACTGATAATAAATCATAATTTCCCAATCCTCACATTCAGTTATGAGACTCCATATAGGGTGATAACCTACAGTTTAAAAAGCTGAGCCCTTGCCTGATGAAATCACAAGTCCAGATCCCATTCCTCCAATTACATTGCCATGTTATCAACTTTTTATAAACTTTTCATAGTTTCTACAATAAATGCTATAACTTTTTTCACTTTTCTGATATAAGATTTCTTTAAAAATCTGTTTAAATTCAACTTGTTTATTTATTCCTTATAATTTTCTTTTTATATTTAGATCATTTAAATTCCTACAGCAGTTCTGACTTTCTGGCTGGAACATCTGTCAGAAAACAAGTGATGGAAAAAAAGAACTTGGTCAATATAAATCAAAAAGAATGGGGAGAAAAGGCAAAATGTAACATGAAAAGAACCATTTATAAACATCTTGTTTAAATTAAAAATTTCCCTTTAGATAACTAGAAAACTAAAAATCAGTGTAAACTTTTAAAGCATTTAGGTATCACTTCCAAATAAAAATGCAACATTTCATTGAAGAAAAAAAAAAAGATTAGCAAATTATTATTTCATCCAAACTCAACATTTATTCAGCATCTGCTTCTCTGGGTCAGACACTGATCTACCCTGGGAATAAAATGACAAATACAAAACATTTCCTGTTCTCTAGGAGTTTACTTTTTCCCAGGGAAAAATGCTGTTGCTCAGTCATTTGATTGGGTCTGACTCTTTTGTGACCACGTATAATTCTATGTCCTTCTATCCAAGAGGAACTAACATAAATAAATTTAAGTAAATAGAAAATAATATACAAAAATAACTAGAAAGTATTTTGCAGAGTGGGACAACTAAATGGCACAGTGTATAGAATGCTAGGTCTCAATCAGAAAGACTCATCTTCCTGAATTCAAATCTGTCCTCAAAAACTTACTACTAGCTGTGTGTTTCTGGACAAGTCATTTAACCCTGATTACCTCCACTGCCTCATGTGTAAAATGAGTTAAGGAAATGACAAAGCACTCCAATATCTTTGACAAGAATATCTCAAATGGAGTTACAAAGAAGAAAACACATTTGAATGAACTGAATACCAATTTTAATACTGAAGAAGAGATCACTAACAAGAAGTGGGATAAGCCTCATGCAGATCTATGAGGATACTTAAAGGAAGGAAATAATGCTAGGCACAGCTAGTAAGTCTCTGACACTTGATTTGAAGTGAGGTGGTCCTGATTCCAGGGCCACTGCTCTGCTTTGCTGTCTCATTTGAGCTAAGCCTTCAAAAGGCAGAGGGTAAAGTAGTGTGACTAGGGATGCTGAAGATGGAAAGTTGTGTGCCAAGTTGTTATGTTTGGCTGGAAAGTGAAATATATAAAAGGGAATATTCTGAAATTAGTGTAGAGAGCTAGGTGGGAACCAGATTGTGAAATTTTAAATGACACAAGAATACATAAATTAGAGGAAATAAAAAGTTACTGAAGCTTCTTAATGAAAGGAATAAGGTCAGTCTAGGCTTTGGGAAATTCAGCTTTGCAGTGATATGGCAGAGGGGCAATACTAAAGGTAGTAAGATCAATAAGGACGATATAAAAGTCCAGATGAAAGGTGATGAATGTCAAAACTAGGGTGAGTGGTGGCTATAATTGAATGAAAGGACAAACTGTGGGTGATTTAGGGGAAGTAAATCTGTGAAGAGTTGGAAAATGATTGATTACAAAGGAGATGATTGATTACAAAAAGAGAATTAAGGAAAACTATGAAATTTTGAATCTGAGTGACTGAAAAGATACAGTATCCTCACACATTGTTAAAGAGTGCCATAGATATTGAAGTAATATCAGTACTGAATATATATGCACCAAGTAATATAGCATAGAAATTCTTAAAGGAAAAGTTGAGAGCTGCAAGAAGAATTAGACAGCAAAACTATAATAGTAGAATATCTCAAACTTGCTCTGTCAGAACTAGAGAAATCAAACCACAAAATAAATAAGGAATAAATTAAGGAGGTAAATAGAATTTTTAAAAAGTCAGGTATGATAGATTTTTGGAGAAAATTGAATGGAGAAAGAAAGGAATATATTTTTTTCTCTACAATACATGGAACCTATACAAAAATTGATCATGTATTAGGGCATAAAACCTCAAAATCAAATGAAGAAAGATAGAAATAGTAAATGCATTTTTTTCAGATCATGATGCAATACAAATTCCATGCCATAAAAGGCCAGGGGAAAACAGACCAAAAATTAATTGGAAACTAAATAATCTTATCCTAAAGAATGAATGGGTAAAACAACAAAGCAGAGACACAATTTATAATTTCACCCAAGAGAATGACAATAATTAGACAACATATCAAAATTTATAGGATGCAGCCAAAGTAGTTCACAGGGGGAAGTTTTATATCTTTAAATGCTTACTTTCATAAAATAGAGAAATAGAAGATCAACTAATTGGGCATGAAACTAAAAAAGCTAGAAAAGAACAAATTAAAATCCCCCAATTAAATACTAAATTTGAAATTCTGAAAATAATAGGGGAGATAAATAAACTTGAAAGTAAGAAAACTATTTAATTAATAAACAAAACCAGAGTTGTTTTTATAGGAAAAACCAACAAAACAGATAAACTTCTAGTTAATTTGATTAGAAAAAAGAAAGAAGAAAATCAAGTTCTTAGTCTCAAAAATGAAAAAAGAGAACTTTCCACCAATGCAGAGAAAATTAGAGCAATAATTAGGAACTATTTTGCCCAACTATATGTCAATAAATCTGATAATCTAAGTGAAATGGATGAACACTTACAAAAATGTAGATTGCTCAGATTAATAGAAGAGTGTTAGGATTACTAAGTGAGAACTCAGGTTTTCTGGACAATTACAAGGTGAGAACTCAGGTTGACTTGATAGAGGGGGCAAGCTCATTGGCTGGGGTGGTTCTTCCCAGAAGCCCTTGCATTATCCCACGCCCATTCTCTGGGAGAATAAAAGAGAGGACTCCCAGAGATAAAAGGAAGACTCTGAATTGCATCAGGCTTGACGGGGCTCTCTGCAGGAAGGGAAGTCACTTCTTTGGACAAGAGTTAACAGCAACTGCCTGGAGACAACGGTTCATTACAGGAAGAAGAATCTGTTGAAGAGATTTGAGTAGAAGACACAGCAGATCTCTTCCCAGAGAGTGATCCAGCAGCTTCTGGAGACGACAGCTCGTTACATTTGGCGTCCACACGTGGGGCAAGGACTTTTGCTTATCCTGACAAGAGGAGCTAGACCAGACCTTCGCAATTTGGCGCCCGAACAGGGACAGACACAGTCCTGATTCCAGTGGAAAAGCTTCCGATCTAGATCTCAGTCTCTCTGACCCAGAACCGTGAGTAACGAGGAAACTTTGTTAAAGATTAAGTGAGCGTGCTAATAGATAAATAAGGAACTTAACTTGTTAAGGGCTAAACCAGGAATCTCTTATAGCTGAAATGGGGCAGATGTTAGCTATATTCAATCCCTGGACCTCAGCCGACTCAACCCCAGCCCCAGAAGCAACCTCAGCTCCATTCAGGAGTGGTACTATAGAGAGTATAATCAAGATAATTGAGGAGCAGAGTTTACTTGTAACCTGGGTACAGATTGCTAAACTCTTGGCTGCATTAAGACGCACATCCCCTTGGTTCTTAGAGGAAGAAAAGATAGATGTAGATAAATGGAAGCTAGTGGGATATGAAATGAAAGAATTTCAAGCAAAAAATGGGCCTCGTTCAATTTCTGCAGAAGTATTTTATATCTACAACATAGTTCAATTAGCCTTAAACTATCAAGCAAGTTGTAGGAGAAGGAAAAGTTCTAAAAATGAACAGAGGAGGAAGTGTGAGGAAAAAAGGAAAAATCAAGATCTAGTAAAAAGCTGTACAGCTTGTCTTCCTTTCCATGCTCCTACACTCCCTCCAGGGAAGAATCCTCGTGGTTTGAGACCCAATGAAATCTGGCAAATGGATGTGACCCATTATAAATCTTTTGGTCGTCTATCTTTTATCCATGTAGTGGTAGACACCTTTTCAGGATTCACATTTGCAATGCCAGCAGCAAAAGAGACAGCCCGAGTGGTCACTGAATTCCTTATACAGGCTTTTGCAATTATGGGTGTGCCACAAGCAATAAAAACAGACAATGGACCTGCATATACGTCCAAACATTTTACACACTTTTGTGCACAGTATAAGATTTTACATACCACGGGCATACCCTTTAATCCTCAAGGGCAGGCAATAGTAGAGAGAAGAAACAGAGATATTAAGACACTCCTCCAAAAACAAAAGAAAGGGGGAGCCACAGGTAGCCCTAGGGAACTTCTAAATTTAGTTCTCTATACCATTAATTTTCTAATTTTTGACAAAGATGCACTGGCTCCGGCAGACAGGTTTTATAACCCACCAGAAGGGCAGTGTCCAGTGCGAGCATCTCCACTGTCCTTAGATAATCGCCAGGTGATGTGGAGAGATCCAGAAAGTGGTGAATGGAAGGGACCAGATAGGTTAACTGCCTGGGGGAGAGGGTTTGCTTGTATTTCTTCAGCAAGAGAAGGAATCAGATGGGTGCCAACGAGTCATATTCGCCTTGTCCATCAGAGAGAGACAGAAAAAGAGAAAGACCTCAAAATAAAGGAGAAGATCTAAGAAACATCTGACACTGAAAGAGCATGGATAATAAGAAGACTGTTAAAGAACTTTAAAAACCAGCAGGAATCATTGGACTTCCTCACACAAGATGAGACTAATGGACAATGGACTTATGGACATTTATAAATTTTCAATTTATGATTATTTGATTATGTTATATACTTCTAGAATGTATTATGTTACTATGTTACTATGTGCTTATGTAATTTATGTAATTATCTGTAATACTTCCCATATTGATGGATTTATGTTTCAAGGTCATTTATGTAATTATCTGTAATACTTCCCATATTGATGGATTTATGTTTCAAGGTCATGACTGTCCTATGTTCTAAATCAAAAGAAAGGGGGAGATGTTAGGATTACTAAGTGAGAACTCAGGTTTTCTGGACAATTACAAGGTGAGAACTCAGGTTGACTTGATAGAGGGGGCAAGCTCATTGGCTGGGGTGGTTCTTCCCAGAAGCCCTTGCATTATCCCACGCCCATTCTCTGGGAGAATAAAAGAGAGGACTCCCAGAGATAAAAGGAAGACTCTGAATTGCATCAGGCTTGACGGGGCTCTCTGCAGGAAGGGAAGTCACTTCTTTGGACAAGAGTTAACAGCAACTGCCTGGAGACGACGGTTCATTACAGGAAGAAGAATCTGTTGAAGAGATTTGAGTAGAAGACACAGCAGATCTCTTCCCAGAGAGTGATCCAGCAGCTTCTGGAGATGACAGCTCGTTACAGAAGAGGAAATAAATCACTTAAATAATCCCATTTAAAAAAACAAAAAACAAAACAAAACAAAACAAAAAACAACAACAACAACAAAAACAATCTATTAATCATTTTAACTCCCAAAAGAAAAAATCTCCAGAGCTTGATAAATTCTATAAAACATTTAAAGAACAATTCCAATGCTATGCAAACTATTTGGAAAAAGAGGGAAAGAAGGAGTCCTACAAAATTCCTTTTATGACACAGATATGATGCTGATACTAAATAAGAAAAAGAAAATTATAGACAAATTTCACTAATGAATGTAGATGCCAAAATCTTAAATAAAATATTATCAAAGAGATTCCAGCAAGTTATCCCCATGATAATACACCATGACCAAGTAAGATTTATACTAGGATTGCAGGGTTGGTTGAATATTAAGAAAATTATTAGCATAATTGACTATAGCAATAGCCAAACTAACAAAAATCATATGATTATCTCAAAAAATGCAGAAAAAAAGCATTTGACAAAATTCAACACTCATTCCTATTAAAAATACTAGAGAGCATAGAAATAAATGGAGTTTTCCTTAAAGTTATCAGTAGCAGCTATTTAAAACCCTCAGCAAGCATCATATGTAATGAGGATAAACTAGAATCATTCCAAATAAGATCAGGTGTGAAACAAAGTTGCCCACTATCACCATTATTATTCAATATTGTATTACAAATGTTAGCTTTGGTAATAAGAGAGAAAAATAAATTAAAGGTATTAGAGTAGATAATGAGGAAACCAAATTATCATTCTTTGCAGATGATAGGATGGTATGCTTAGAAAAATCCTAGAGAATCAATTGAAAAACTATTTGGAAATAATTCACAATGTTAGCAAAGTTGCAGGCTACAAAATAAATCCACATAAATTATCAGCATTTTTATATAAAACCAACAAAGTCCAGCAGCAAGAGATACAAAGAGAAATCCTATTTAAAATAATTGCAAAATAAATGCTTGGGAATCTACCTGCCAAGGCAAAGTTAGGAACTATATAGATACAATTATAAAACACTTTCTTAACCAATCAAGTCAGATCTAAACAAATGACATACTACTTAAATTAATCTATTATTCAGTGGCATATCAATCAAACTCCCAAGAAATTAATTTGCAGAGCTAGGAAAATAATAAAGTTCATCTGGAAGAACAAAAGATCAAGAATTTCAAGGGAATCAATGAAAAAAATGCAAATAAAGTTACCTAACTAAACCAGATCTAAAACTATATTATAAATCAGCAGTCATCAAAACCCTTTTGGTATAAGCTAAAAAATAGAGTAGTTCATCAGGGGGATAGGTTAGATTCATAAGACACAATAATTAATGGCGATAGTAATCTAGTGTTTGGCACACCCCTAAAGACCCAAGCTTTTGGGATGAGAACTCACTATTTGACAAAAATTGCTGGGAAAATTGGAAATTAGTATGACAAAAACGAAGCACTGATCCATACCTAATACCCTATATATCAAGATAAGATCAAAATGGGTTCATGATTTAGATGTAAAGAGTGATATTATACGCAAATTAGAAGAATAAAGGATAATTTACCTCTCATATCTGTGGAGAAGGAAGGAATTTGTGGCCAAAGAAGAACTGGAGTACATTATTGAATGGAAAATTGATAATTTTGATTATATTAAGTTTAAAAGTTTTTATACAAACAAAACCAATGCAGACAAGGTTAGAAGGGAACAATATACTGGGAAAAATTTTTTTTTGCATTCAAGGGTTTCAATTAAAGCTTCATTTCTAAAATATATGGAGAGTTGACTCAAAGGTCAAAGGATATGAACAGACAAGTTTCAGATGAAGAAATTGAAACCAATTCTAGTTACATGAAAACGTTCTCTAAATCAATATTGATCAGAGAAATGCAAATTAAGACAACTCAGAGGTACCACAACACACCTCTCAGATTAGCTAAAATGACAGGAAAACATAATAACTAAACTTGGAAAGGATGTGGGAAACCTGGGATACTAATAATGTTGTGAACTGATACAACCATTCTGTCGAGCAATTTGGAACTATGCCCAAAGGGCTATCAAATTGTGCAGATCCATTGATCCCGCAGTGTTTCTACTGGGCTTGTATCCCAAAGAGATCATAAAGGAGGGAAAGGGACACACAAATGTGCAAAAATGTTTGTGGCAGCTCTTTTTGGAGTGACAAAGAACTAAAAACTGAATGAATGCCAAACAGTTGGAGAATGGCTAAATAAGTTAGGGTATATGGATGTTATGGAATATTATTGCTCTATAAGAAGTGATCAACAGTATGATTTCAGAGAGGCCTGGAAAGACTTACATGAACTGATGCAATGTGAAGTGAGCAAAACCAGGAGATCATTATACATGGCAATAGCAAGATTATACAATGATCAATTCTGATGGACATGGCTTTTTTCAACAATAAGATATTCAAGCCAGTTCCAAATGGAGAGAGCCAACTGCATTCAGAGAGAGGACTATGGGGACTGAGTATGGATCACAACATAGCATTTTCAATTTTTTTTATTGTTGTTTGCTTGCATTTTGTTTTCTTTATCATTTTTTTTCCTTTTTGATCTGATTTTTCTTGTGCATCATGATAATCATGGAAATATATATATAGAAGGATTTACATGTTTAATACATATTGGATTACTTGCTGTTTAGGGATGGGGGTGGAGTGAAGGGAGGGAAAAAATTGGAACACAAGGTTTTGCAAGGGTGAATATTGAAAATTATCTAGGCATATGTTTTGAAAATAAAAACCTTTTATTAAAAAAAATGGTCATATCCTCAACAGAAATAGGGAAGGTAGAAACTGGGATAGATTTTTGGAAAAAGAGAATGAATTTTACTTTTACCATATAATTTATAAATTTATGGAGCACCAGGTGGAAATGTCTAACAGGAGGTTGGAAATATGAGTTTTGAGTTTAGCAGAGCTGTGATCTAAAAGTCAATGGTATAGAAATGTTTTCTAAGCAAATGCGATCTGATGACAGAGCACAAAGACAAAAGAGGAAAGGGCCAACACAGAGATAAGGTAGGTATAAACATGAATGGGGACAAGAGTGTAACTTACGTGATGATTTAACAAAAGACAGCTGAGAAAAAGATAGTGAGAGAAGAACCAGGAGATAAAAATTTCATGAAAATCCAAGAAACTGTGTGGATCTGTGTGGAGCTATTTGTTCTTTGTACTCAAAGAGGATCGATGGCATCAAGATGTGTTCAACTATGTCTGCTCAATCAGGAACATGAGAGAAGGCTCTACTACAGGTCAGACATAAACCCTTCATTTGAACATTTGAGCTAAAGATATCTCTAGATTTGTCCTTCTCACATTTTGTCTTTGATAATGTGATTCTGCTTTGGTAATAAAGTGTGGTCTTCTTTGATGTAAATGTTCATGTTGAGTACCCTTGTGCAAGCATTTCTCACGTTTCACAATCTCTTCAGAGATACTCTGAGAATGTCCTTGTGTTTGATCTCTATTTGTGTGTTTGCCTTGTACAAGTTCTCCATAAAATCATGTTTTTAGGTAAACTTATGTCTGGCCTTCAGGCCTATTAGAATTGCACACTATGCAGTAGTTTGAATGCTTGGCAGTTCAGTTAGAGAGACTAGCTCAGGGTCTGAAATCTTATCTAACCAGGTAATCTTCAGAATCCTCCTAAAATAATTCAAATGAAAGATCCAAGAGTATGACGTGGTCAACAGTGTTAAATGTTGTACATCATCAGCATCCTCAGTACCTTCTATCCCACTGATTGGTTCCTCCCAAAGGTCTCATTTAAAGAGGGCTCAGAAGTACACCCAACTCTTCTTTTCCCACTAACCATATTTTTTGGATTCAGCTCCTCATCTTCATGTCCCTAAACTAGGCATCTTGTGCAAACACATTTTTCAGCTTCTTTATGTGTACTGCCTTCCCTATTAGACTGTAAGCTCCTTGAGAGGAACGATTGTCTTTCTTTTTAGAATTTGTATGTCTAGCACTTAGAGCAATGTCTGACACATAGTAAGTATTATATTGTATCATAACAGGAAATCAAAAAGGATAAAGACAAAGAAAAATAACAGAAACCCACCATTCTGAAGTCTGTTATTCTGGCAGGTATTTTGGAGATTTGGAGAAACTAGGATCAGTTCACTAATACTGTATCTTTCATACTCTGAACACAAAGACAATTATGAATTTCAAAAACTAACTACAATATTACCATAGCTAACCAAGCAAGCAATCTCCCACAATTATGTTACTCATGTAACATTGATATGATGCAAGAAAAACTATTTCAAGTATTTTGTAAGTCATTTAAATATGTAACTTCTCTGAACATCTCAATTTCCCTATCTGTAACATGAAGGGTTTGGTATAGATGACCTCTAAATTATAAATAATTTCATGAATTCAGGATGTTATTATTAAATAGGATGTTATTTTAATCTTCATCCCTCAAAGTTTATCTTGCCATTAAATCAGGAAGATGTGATATTTTGGAAAGATGTAAAATTTGTTAATAGGTATTTTGCTCACCTTTAGCTGGATACCCTGGAGTGAGAGGATCACCTGCTCCATTCAGGTTTAATACATTTCCTCTCTGAGCAACATCTCCAGGAAGATTCCATCCATTGGGATAGGGCTGTACCCCAGGAGCAAGGTAATCAGCTGGATCTGAGTACAAGATAATCCCTATGGCTCCAGCTAACATGGCATTCTTAACCTGTAAAGAATAAAATAGATAAAACTAACATGGGAACATTTGGTTACTTAGAGCCAATTCTGACTCTCATGCCTCTCTAACATCTAGTTATCAAGTGCCACTGCTTCTACAACCACAATGTCTCTCACAGATGAATCTGTAGTTGATTTTAAAAAAGCCTAAAAAGACTTATGTGAACTGATCCTAAGTGAAGTTGGCAGAACCAAGAAACATTGTACACAGTAATAATAAGACTATGATCAACTGTGATGGACTTGGCTCTTTTCAACAATGAGATGATTCTAAGTAATTACAATAGATTTGTGATGGAAAGTGCTATCTTTCAAAACCTGAATGCAGATCAAAGTATATTTTCATCTTTTTTGTTGTTATTGTTGTTTGTTTGCTTGTTTTTTTCATTCTTTCTTGTGTTTTTCCCTTTTAATCTGATTTTTCTTATGCAGCATGGAAATATATTTAGAGATATATGGAAATAATTTAGTAGCACTGCACATGTTTAGGGGTCTGCTATCTTGGGGAGGAATGAGGGGGGTGAAAGAGGGAAAAAAATTGGAACACAAAATTTTGCAAAGGTGAATGTTGAAAACCATCTTTGTGTGTATTGGGAAAATAAAATACTATTAAATAAAAAGATGAATCTGTATGCTCCTTTTTCCAAGTCATTGTTACTACACCAGGTCATCAAGGCATCATTTGCAGGCCAGGGCCTGGCCTCTTTTTTCTCATAGTTGCCTGAATACAACATCAATGCTTAATAAATGTATGTTGAATCAAAATGAATAGGCTTATAATTGCATTTCTTATCTCTAGTCTATTCCTTTTACAATCCATTCTCCATAAGGTAGCATTGTAGCACAGCAGAAGCAAAATAGAATTTGGTGGTAAAACATATGAATTCTAATCCCAGCTATGCTATTTGTTACCCTAAGCTTCAGTTTCCTCATCTATAAAATGGAACTTATTTCTATATTACCTCTATGACAGAGTAGGGGGAGTTTTAAACAGGATGTGGAAAAAGCATTTTTTAAAACTTAAAACACCACATGCACATCCATTGATTCCATTACTTTTACTTTTGTGACCTTTGCCAATTCTGAACACCTCAATTTTTGCATCCACAACATAAAGGATTTGTAATACATGATTCATTTTCAAAGTTTAAGATTTATGAATAATATTATTCTATCATCCTAAACCAGAATAATCTCCCTATAATAATATAATATATATCATATATTACATCAAAATATATATCCTCAGTCCATCTCTACTCCTTTACCCACCTTGCTTACCAAGAAGAGTATAAACTTCTTCTTACTCTAGTATTCAGGATCCTTTATAATCTGTCCCTCACTTACCTGTCTAGTTTTACTTCATTCTCTAATTAATTTCAATTATTCCTTTTTTTTTTTCATCCACTCATTTGGTCTGCATTTCAACCCAAGTAGACTATGATCCTGTTTTAGTCCTCACTTTTTATTTGCTGTGCCTTTGTTCAAATAGCTTGTTGACTTTTTTCCCTTTCTTCTCAGCCCAATTCAGATCCTGCCTCCTGCTCCATGAAACTTTTCATGACTCTCCTTACCCTTATACTCAACCTCAGTGAAAATAATCTCACCTTATTCAAAATTTTAAAAGCACTTTGATAAGATGTTTCCCTCTTATTATTATAATAAGAGCTACACATATAACTATGTGCCAGGAATTGTGTTAAACACTTTACCAATAGCATTTCATTTGAACCTCAGTGCTGGAAACTATCATTTAATCCTCATTTTACACTCACAAAGTTAGTAAGGATCTGAGGGTGGATTTGAAGTGAGATCTTCCTCATTCCAGGCCCAGAGCTCCAACTACTTTTACTACCTATCTGCTCTAATGCCAGTCATTACTTAATCTTTTCCTCATAAAAGTCTATATTCCTGTAGGATATAGCCTGAGTCCTAACCACTCTTTGGAATTTAATAAGCATCCTTACATGGAGTTGGTACTTAAAATATCTATTTAATTGAATTGAACAGAGCTTAAGAAGCAGAGTGGTTTGGTGGCTAAGGAGCTGGGACTCTGTGTCACAAAGACCTAGATTCAAGTCCCATATCTATACTATAAACTGACTACGAGACCCTGAAAAAGTTATAACCTCTCAATACCCAGACAACTCTCTAAGGCCATCAATCCAGAGAAAGGCCAATTTTCACACATAGATGGACATTTTCTCTGAGTGTTCCAGTATTCAATAAAATCAGGTTTAGTCAAAAACCAAAAACATCAAAGCAAAAAATCCAAGCTAATCCATCATGGAAAGATCCATGAGGTTCCTTTAAAGTACTTTCCTAAAACCTGAAGCTATCTAAAATGTAACAAAAGTTGCCTCTTAAGACAATAAGCAGATAATGTTACTGTAGACATTCAAGCAGAAGCATCATTTTTACCTTTAGTTACAAAAATCTTTAGCAGAAATGCATTCTTCCATTGAGGAGGAAATTCCTAGTACTAAAACTTCATAGATGTAGAGTTGGAAGGGATCAGTAAATAAATCCCAACTCCCATTTTAGAAATAAGGATACTGGGGCCCAGAAAGGTTAACTAACTTACCTGAGGCATACAGACACTTAATAATATGTTTTATAATGAGTGTTCTGACTCAAGAAGCAAGTTTTTTTTTTTTTTTTTTTTTTTTTTTTTTTTTTTTTCTGTTCTCCTATGATAACGTTTCTGTAAAAGGTTCTTTCCAATTCTAAAGGGTCTAGGACCTTAAAAACACTTCAGTTAAGTGCTCAGTTTTTAAACTGAGATATCTTTACTATATAACAGGGCTTACTCTGCAACAAGAACATCCAACATGAATAACATATTGGGAGAGATTTCCACAACAACCATTCTCATTCATCACCTACATTTCAGGTGAAATATTCTCTCTTTGCTGTTCCCCAAAATGATATCTTACTTTATTTCCTCTGAAGATTTTCCCATATCTAGCAATAACAATCTTTCCAGAGCAGTTGATTTTCATGTCCCGTTCTAGTTTGAAAAAGTCTTCAGTACGAGCATAGTTCACATATATAAGATTTCCCTGGATGGAAAAAAAAAAGACAAGATCACAGTCTTAAAATTTAACTGATAGTATCACTAAGAAGTCAAGCAATGAATCAGTTCACAACATAATACATAACCACAAACTGCCTTTCCATTTTCATCATAAATTATAAATTTGGGGTCATATTTATGCTGCAACTTGCTATGTTAGGGAAGTAACAACACATAGAAAATATGCTTTAATAACTTATTCAGTTTCAAGTAATCTTAATGACTGATTTCATAAGCAACTGAAAAAAATGAAATCTATTTTAAAATCTAATCATAGCATTATTTTAAGAATTTCCATTAAAAAAGGTCAAAAGTCAGCTCAAAATGCATGAATGAAAAATAACTAAATGCTTACTATGTACTAAGCAGGGGGACACAAAAGGGAAATAAAAACAAAAACCAATGCTTTCCCTCAAAAAACTTATATACTTATATAAGAAGCTAATACAAACAGGGGATGGTGGCTTCCCAGGCGCATAACTGAGAATGGGGTATTGTTGTTTGGAAAATTACAAGAATGACTGACGTCCTGGGGAAAGATTCAGTCAACACACTCTTTCAAAGAGCAATGGCTATATGCCAGAATTAGAAAGGGAAAAGGGAGGGATCATAAGTTATGTATCTGGCAGCAGGGAGGCATATGAGAAGATAGTCTGGGAATAAAGAGAAGCAAAGCTGCCAGGCCCTGCTTAGATGCAGTAGTCACACTCACCAGTCAGGATGCAGGTGGGAGGAGGGGAAAATAAGAAGGCTCTGGACACAAAAAAGTTATAATACTATTATATAGATAACCTTTTCTGATTATAAGGGAATATTCAAAAATCTATCTCTCTTACTTCCAAGGATAGTATCTATGTCACCAGTACCTGTGCTTAACTGCACCTTTGTCTATGTATGAATGAAATGTTATATAAATTTTAAAAAACTGATTCTCTGAGCTGTCAATCAATAACACATTCGATTTCTATATAAGATTTCATATTATCAAAGACATTTTTTAAAGGACTTTAAGAGGGCATATCTTTTACTTTACCTCTGGCACACCTCGGGCTGAGAAAGCATTATATGGTGGGACAATCTCTGAAACATTTTCATATCCAACTGGGGGTATCTCAAAGAATGAAGTATTGAAAATCTAGAAGGGAGAATGTAGTAAATTTTAATGAATGGCTCTATGATATTAAACAGTAACTCATATTTTGCTCAGAAGTATATATAAAAACACAACACTCTTAATTGTACCTTAATACCACATGTAATTCAATAAGAAAAATCTATTAAGAGCATTGAAGAAAGAATTTAGTTACTATAATTATCCATAATTTTACTTATTTTCTTTACTCCTAAAACTACTTTTCTAACATACCATCATTCCATCATCTCTGTTTTTATCACTAATATCACTGGAGCATTTACCCAGTCATTATTTGGTATTTTGTGTCTTCAATAAGTACCCTCTCCCCCAGCCACCCAAATTCATTGTCACAAGTCCCACTTTCTCAATTTCTCTTGAATTTTTCTCTTCCCTTCCACCTGCACTGTCACCACATACCTAGATCAAAGTAAAAAACTTCTAATCCAACTTTTTGCCTCCACTTCTCTTTTTCAATCCATCCTTCACACCACTTCCAGATTATCATGTCAGTTCTCTTTCCACAACCTTTCAGTGACTCTCTATTATTAAATGAATCCAATTTAAACTCTTTATCCTGATATATATTCCTATATCTTTTATACTTTAACTTGTTTTTTACACATACTATGTGCCACAGCCAAACTAGACTAATTCTTGCCCATGATGAATATACTCCTCTTTCCTCCACCTTTAACTTTGTCTTCATATTCTCCCCCTCATGCTATTCTCTCTAGCCTACTAAAATTATATTAATCTCTTAAAGTCTTAAAGTTAACCAACTTAACCATGAAAACTTCCCTGATCTCTCAATTAGAAATGATCTGATCATGAATTTACATTTCATATCACCTCAGATTGACAAAAATTTAGATTTTGATCCATTCCACTTGCTAAATAGAATAACCCTGTATAATTTAAAGATTAATGATAGTTTTACTTCACCTCAATTCCATGTTCATCGACAATTGAGATATAGTTGGGATTTGTGGTGTTAGGATAAGAAAGAAGGACATCATAATAAACCAATTCAGCAGAGTCAAGTCCAAATTTCTTCCACTGACTTTGAATTTGCTTTGCAAGAAGAAAGTTCTGCTTTGTTCCTGCCAGATGAGGGAGCTTCGTAAAAGAACTAAAATGAAAACAAAACACAGTGAGGTAAACATTCTAAGTTTAAATGAAGAGCTTATTATAATTTTCTTGTGTCCTTTTTTTTTTTTTTTGGTTAAAGCCTAAAAACAGACCTTTTTAGACATGCATGATTTTTAAATATTTAGTAAATACACTGCCATTTCACAAGTGTTTCTAGAACTGATCACCTAAGCTGAGTCTAGTTGCAGTGAATAGTACAAATGTTAAGCAAAAGTAAAGGGATGAGCCAAGGGAAGAGACTTGGAATGGCACTATGATCCATACATAATCATGTCTATAGCCCAAATATCTTCTGTAATAAGGATAATCCTTCTCAATATCAATTAGGAAACAGGAACAGATTTTCAAGAGAAAAATCTCTCCAAATTTACAAAAAGGCAGGCAAGCAATTTTGAATTAATTTGACTCACCAATATAGCATCATTGTTTCAGAAAAGTTCTGACGTGTTAAGTTTTAGGATACAGTATTATTGTTTCAAGGATGTGACCTCACAAAACTGCTAAGATCTGCTGTAAGATTGATACTGTTTAAAGAAACATTTCCAAGTTCTTCTTTTTTAGGTCACTGTTCCCTTCCTAAAAAGCATTGTTTTGTCATTCAGAGGACAATTGGACAAAACAAACAGGATGGATTTTTGGATACTATCTAGTGGAACAGAACAATTACGAGATGTAAAAATACAATTTAAAAAATTGAATATGTAAGTACTATAAGTGACTTAACATTCACTATTGCTATTAGATAAACTTACAGCAGCTCATCATAAATTTTTTTTCGTAGCAATTAGAGTGAAGCAAAAGTGGATTTCACTGTGTTGTATCATTATCTCAATGGGCTCCCTATCACTTTAAAGAAGAAATGAAGGCTAGATTGATCACTTTATGGGGATACTATTGAGAAAATACTTCTTCAATTTTAGGTTGCACAAGAATATGTTGGAGGTCCCCTCAGATTTTGTGATTCTATTTGATCTTGGAATATAATGTTATCTTCATTTTTTCCCAGCAAATTACCTCTCTAATAGTGTTATTCAAGCTCCTAGAGGTGACTCAAAACTTGGAAAGCCAAGAGAAAAGGCTGAGTTAGATGTGGATAATCAAAAATTGATTATAGTTTAAATCAACTTCATGCCTATAAGAGAAATAAAAGCAAGGTGCCCCAGTTTTTGTATTCAAAAACTTCTGGGTTGGAATTTTTTTTCTTTTCCATCATTAAAACCATTACAAAGTAATCAAAGTAACAGTGACAGATTTGGTGCTTGATAATACTGGGAAGATAGTATTTTTGTCATAACTAATGGATTTTCATAGTGGATTTGCAACTTTGACAAGAATTTTGATTCTGTTTGATCTTTACCATAATCCTATGAACCATATTTTATTATTATTCCCATTTCATAGATGAAGAAATTGAGATTGAGACAGACTAAATGAGTTACTCAAGTTCACTGGAAGTCCTCAGCAGGAAGCTCTCTCTATACCACTGAAATAACTTTCTACACCTAAGTACTTGAACCACAATTCAAAAACCAAGTTTTATTGATTCCAAGTCTGGTGCCTCTAATCATTATGCTACATGGCCTTTCAATAATAGGCTAACACATGGAGTGAGTATATTCTAAGGAGAATTTGAATGAACAAACATGAATTGAATGAGAGACATAAGAAATCCCCATTAATTTAGTTAATGGAAAGGTAAACTGGAACATCTAGACTATGGAAGACCTTGATCATCAGGCTTTTGTATTTTATATTCTATTTTTGTATTATATTTGTATTTTATAATCTAGGTAAGAAGGAACAACTGAAAATTTCTGAAGATTAATTTGTTTCATTAAAAAAATTGTAGGATTGCATTATGAGTGAAAAAAGGGACAACTGTGAATAGTATTTCTGAGGTTAATATTTATTCCCTTTTGAAATATTCTATGGCCCATATACTTCAGAGAATCTCAGTAACAAAAGCCCATATAATTTGACAACTTTAGAACATTATCTTATGCCAACCTATGCCGTCTTTAGAATTCTAGTGGGAGTAGAATACAAAATGTAAACAGCTAAGAAAAAACAAATTTGCTTGTGTTTGTCCAATAGCCCTAATATTTGGGTGATTAGGAAAGACTTCTTGCATGAATAGGCACCTAAACTGAGCCATGAAGAGATCCAGAGTTTCTAAGAGGTGGAGTAAAGAGGAAGAACATTTCAAACAGTTAGCACATACTCTTAGAAACAAGAATTTGAATATTTTAGGTGAACATCAAGTAAGTCCATTTATCTGAAATACTGTCCCTGAAGGGAATTAATATGCAAATAAGTTGGATCAGATTCTGAAGGCCTTTAATTGTTGAATGATTTTAAGGCATTTGAATCTAGGGATTGGGCACGGATTTGAGACCAATCCAACATAATCAAAATACTGGAAGACTTCTGAAAGTAAAAAGTTGGATTTCAATACACCCAATACTATGGAAAGAGTTCCAGAGAAAATTAACTTCAGAAATTGTAACACAGAAAAAATGATTGGCTGAAAAACAAACTCATCTGAAGGGTCAGGTGTTTAATCACAATTTTAATCATACAGGATAAATACAAGGACTAGTAATACAATTCAACACCTCCACAATTTTCCATCTTTTTTAGATCAATCCTGGAAAATTGTTTTATCTGTATTATGAGAAGAGGTAGTCATCATCTAAAGTCCCATGATAACTTATGTCAACCCCCCCCACACACACACACAGCCATTATGGTCACTGTTTTCTGTGATAGTCTACACTCTTACTTTGCACAAAGCAGGTAACTATCCCCCCCTCTTCTTGGGAGGCATTTAAATGTCCTCTGTGTTCTCAGGGTCATTAACTGACAAATGTGAGAACTGAAAGTTCATAGCATTCTATCTTCAAGGGGCAAAAAAATCAAAGACATCAAAGACCAGGCATTCTAGCAATATTCTAGCTAAGTTTCTCTGCATCACTTTCCTGCCAGTCATATATCTCATATCTGTGGCATGTTCTAGCCAGGTAGCAAAACTTTCCTTTCTAGTTAAATCCAAAGCCACTCCCTCCCTACATCTTGTTCTCAAGGAACTTAAGTTTTAATGTTCCCAAAGCATACCTTCTATATTGCATAATTGCCAGCTTACCCATAGCTAAGACCAAGACTTTCTTGGCATTGGACCACTGACCAAAGAAGATGGTTATCTTTGGCATATCTGTATTTCATTTACTCCACTTTGTGTCCTTTATAATAAATTTTGCCTTACTTACTAAATCTGGGTAGAGATAGAGGGCTTAGTAACTAATTTCCAAAAACTCCTTTTCCCAAGTATCTCTATAAATATGTGAAAGATTCAGGGTTTTAAGAAGGCCACACAAAATAAGCCTTACATTGTCTTTTTTTGTGAATATCTTCCCCAGTACTTAACTGCATCCCACCTACCCAAGAATCTATTGTTAACATATAAAATCCTGAATCCTTCTTCATAATCCATGGATACCCCAATAGTGTATAACCATAACTATGCATCAGTTTCCAAATAAATAGGCATCTATGGTAACAATTCACAGCCTACACCAACACCAACACCAAAAATATACAATTATTTAATGTTCTCTAGGCTTATGTTTGCCTTGGTTCTTAAAGAAGTCTGTCTTGACTAATGCGCTGCTAGTACAAAGAATTTAAACATTGTTCTTCCCTGATGACTCCCCCACCAAAAAAAAAGGAGATCAAAATTATTAAAATGCTTGTAAAGACCAAAAATGAGTTTCCCTATGAATTGGTTTATCAAGAGAAATAAAATTTGTATCTTCCCACCCTCTGAAGGCCAGTCCTTTTTATGGAAACAAACTCAAAGCAAAATGGAATATCTCAATAGCATGAGTAAAGTCTTTGGAGAAGGACTATCCTTGTCTTATTACTTCTCTGTTTGCTCTAGTGCAACTGCTAATGAATTATCTTCTTATTCTGGCTCCTCATACATACTTCAATTCCTGATTTTGCAGTTCCATGTATTGTATGGCAACACTAAAAAATGTGAAAACTCCCATAACTACTAGTAAAACTTAACAAGTCCATATCACCTGGATGGAAGGCACACTCATGTTTTCTATCTGACTTAACTGCTGTCATAGTTGCATAGAAGACCCATTCTTTATTTTATTTCTCTTAGCCTTTCAGGTCTCTTTCTCTGTTCTCCTTTGTGTATGTGTCTAAAGTAAATGATTATGGAAAAGTTTTCAGCTCTTTAAAGAGTACTCAGCTTTCTTTATAAAAGCTTGAATCTTTTCCTAAAACTTCACAAATGCTACATATAAAAAAAATGTTTTCACTGGGCCTTGTTTATTAAAGAAAATTACTGCAAACCCAAGATAGTGAACCTTTGGAGCATGTTTACAATGCCTTAAGCACAATTACAATGCCTTGAGAATGACAATACAAGTTTTATTCCTTTAGTTTCAGTTAGAGTCACAATTTCCTACTGACCAGAGTTTTAGAATTTCAGAAGATGGGGAAACTAGACTATAAAGATCAACATGATGCTCAAATCAAGAGTCCAAGTATAAATTATTGCTATAATTTCAAACTAGAAGATCACAGAAAAGAACAATGAATTATAAGTTTAAGAGTTCTCTCTTAGGAACTCCAGTCTAAAGAGTTCTATTAGAAAATTCTGATATCCCTGGGAAACACAAGATAGTAGAAAACCACCCCATACCAAGCAATTGAGTACTTTCGAGTAAAGTCAACAACAACAAAAACTTCATAGAATGTTCATAGTTCTAAAAAAAGATGATGTATGACAATGAATTGGTATCTATAGAGAACTAGTCAGACTTTCTATTCCATTGGATAGTAGTATTTAGACAAGAAGGAAAAACAAAAGAAAAATATAGGAGAAAATATGACAGGAAGAAATGGTCAACAATGATCTGCTATAGAAAAGTCTAAGGAAAAAAGAAAACTAAGAAAAAATGGAGTCACCTGAGGACTACATGCTCACTTAGAAAGCCACATATTATCCATGTTCTGCTACATTTTAAATTAGTTTAAAAGTACCCAATTCATTTTAATCAGGTTCTAGCTTCACTATGAAGTGTTGCAAGTACAATGGAGCCAACCTGTTTCACATCTTCTTCCAAGGGATTAAATAAAGGTGAGTTAGTGGAAGTTTCAAATATAGACTAACCTAAAACTTTAGTAATGAAGTTGAGAGACAAAGGATGATAATTTGAGGAAATATACTACAATCAAAGGAAGGGAGTTATGTATTTTAATAGTAACCATTTGTGCTTATAAGTATATCAAGGAAGGGGAAATAGAAAAAGTTAATTGGAGTGTGACAAGATCTCATAAAAGATTGAATGAATGGGATAGGGAACTAGAATGTGGTAGACTTACTCATAATCTACCCAAAAGAAGAGGTATTCCACACTTTAAGACTAAAAAAAAAGAAGACATGGATTTTGAGGAATTGAGAACGAATGAAGGAACTCACAAAAGATGGCATCAGTACTCCCAGTAAAATAAGAATGGGATTCATCTGTTTAAAGAGGGATGGTGGGATGAAATTAAGGCTTTGAGTAGAGAAGACTTGGAATGGCTGCTTCAAAAAGCATGTGTGTCTATATAATATGAAATAGCTAAATAGCATATTAAAAAGTCACATTACATGTTCATTAGCAATGTCACATATAAGACTCAGGTAAGAATGTTTCTTCATAACTCAAAGGCCATATAGAACATTACAAGTTATTAATGATTAAATTTAGCAAACCTAGTCAATATAAAATTCAGCCTCATTAAATTAGATCACATGAAGGTAGTCACAAAGAACCAACTTCCATTTGTACTATCTTTAAAGGATTACAAAAAATTTACCCTCCCTTCCAAAAAGACATAGAAGGAAAAGTAATTTCCTTAAAATAAGTAACAGAAATAGCTAATAAGTATATTGTTGTTTAAAAATCTAGATATTTTTCATAGTAAAAGAAAACAGCAGGCACATAATTGATCATAGTCAAGTATGAATGCCCTCCATTATCACTCTTTAATAATCCCAATGGGAATTATTAAGTTCACAGTGTGAATAACACTGTTAAATACAGTATAAATTAAGGATTCCATTTGTTGCCTGAAAGAAATCCAATCAAATTATCCCTATGAGTTCTTTTCTAATCAGCTTCATCAACCATATACATTTTGCTAGTCCTTAATGATGAAAGGCTTAAAAATATTTTATTCAAATAAAAGAGGGAAGGTTAAAAAAGTAAATGTGTTTGTAGCTCTGCTAGGTGAAACTTTGCTTGGTATGTTTCTACTATGAGATGGGGAAAGAGAAGAATTAAAAAAATTCTTGCAATATTCAAATGAATTAACCATTTAGTGTAGCTTCAAGGTCTTTGCTGCTATAGTTTTTACAGCTTAATAAGTAAATAATTTTAATATTTAAGAAAGAAAAATTCTCAAACTACAACTGTTAATAACTAATATTTGTATAATGTTTAGTTTTCATTTCATTTCATTTCATCTTTACAATCTTAAAAGTTACAGTAAGACATTATGGTTCAGTGAGAGGACTAGTAGCTCTGGAATCTGAAGAATGGTATTCTATCACCCTTGTGACTTGGGATAAATCAAATCACTTCAGTACAAAATTAGGAGACTGAATCAGATGAATTCTACAATGCATTCCAGTTCCAAATCTATGATCCATTAAGTAAATACTCCAAACATCCCATTTTATGGATGAAAAAACTGATGGTTTTCTAAAATGGTCATGTAGTTTGCTCATAGTTACACAGTTGGTAAATGGTAAAACCAGGAAGCCAGGTCATTAACTCTGAATTCAGCACCCTACCACTTTACCATAGTAGAAATTTTAGTATGCTTCTGATATCACTTTGGGCTACTTCTGATCATTTTATTTTAAAAGTATAAAACAGAAACTAGGGAAAAAACAAACAAACAAAAGCAAAAAACAAAAACAAACAAACAAAAAACAACACATGCTTACCGTAGAAACTGTCTAATGTTTTCTGCCTTCATTTCCGATACCAATTTCCACCTTTCATTTTGGTAAGTTGTCACTGGAGTGGTTACTTCTTTGATAGATTTAATAAACCAACCTGAAAAATACATTCATAATGACTTATTACTCCCTCAAAAACTATCAACTCACATTTACATTAACACCAGGAGACCTAGAGAACTGGCCTGCTCCACGAAAAGGAGATTTTTCCTACTGAATGCATACACATTTGTTAGTCATGTCAAATACTTTAATCCATTTCTAAACGGTTTTAGATCCCAAGGAACTTGAGTTTTGCTATTTTAGTTGTTTCTGTTTTGATGATGGTGTTTCTGGTGATGTAACATTCCTAAAACTGGGAGATTATTTTTCGTGCTTATAAAGAGGATCCAAAAGTGTTCATGGCAAATGAAATCCCACAACATTGTAGCAAAGAGGTAACTGCTTAGACTCAAAGAAAAAATATTAACAAGCAACAAATCTGTGTGGAATTGAGTAAAAACAGATCCACATAGATTTAAAACACGCTGCTCGCTACCATCAAGAAGTCTTCCTGGGTCTACCAAAGAAGCAGTCTGCGAGGAGGAATCTAGAGAACAGGACGGGTGGCTGAAGGAAAAAAGGGTTCTGTACTTACCCACCATAAATCCGGACACGAAAAACATCAACAGTGCAGTCAAACCCACCCAGGTGTAAAGCCAGACCTTGGTTTTAGCCATGTTTCTAATTGGTCTGCGCTCCTGGTTCCACCGGGCTGTAAGGTTATCCTCCCTGTGAATGGCAGCAGATAAGGCAGTTCTTTAGTTCGGAAGCCGTTTTTGGAACTGGGATGGGCTTATGAGACCTGAAGGGAGTTTAAAAGAATTGCAAACTTTCCTGGGCGGTGCTTTCCCTCTCCCCAATAATCCCCACCCCTCACAAACACTTGAATAACAAAATTCTAGATATTCCCCAAAGGCAAGGACTCAGCCTACGAGAGAAAAGAAAGCCACATCTGGGTAACTAGTGCGCACATTTTTCGGCTCTGCGGATATCGACCCCGCAAAGTGAACTTCTAAGCCTCGCCTTACCACGGAGTCGCCAATGAGTGTGGCTAGGCTAAGGGAGAGTGGGCGGCTTCAACATTGGCTCTGGTCCCGCCCTGCTTGGCACTTAACAGTCGTCCTCGTCTGGCCGCTCAAAAGAGCTGGCGAAAGATTGATGGACTTTGTAGTCCCCCTGGTATTATTTAGCAGTAGGGGATGCTAAAGAACAGGCTAAAGTTTAAAAAACAACAACAGCAGCAACCATCAGAACAATATCAACAAATCTGGGATTTGGGATCTCCTTAGAACTGTATGAGTTACCGGCAGTAATCCAAGTCAAATCATGAAATGGAAAGAATGAGGAATTTGCACTCTCAGGATGTGAACTCAGTAAGTGAATTCTCTCACTTACTATCACTCTGCACCACCATTCTGTTGACAAGTCAAATGTCGGTGTTGAACCATAACACCTCTAAATTTCTAGATCTATAAGCATTTAATCTCTTGATGACTGTTTTCGTATTTGTAAAATGGGAATAATTGTTCTCCTATTCACCTCATGAACTATTTGTAAAGACCAAATGAATTATTTATGAAGGCTTTGTAAATAATAAAAATCTTTATATAAATGTCAGCTTCTAATATCCATCCACCTTCCTCATTTCCAGCACCTAGTTTTGGATTCAGATGCATCATTATAGACTGGCTACTACTCAATTTAAGTGTTTGATTAATTTTATAAGAAGGATGTTTGAGGACATATAACAGGTTACTTTGAAAACACTTGGCAAATGAAAAGTCTCTGGGAATCTAAGTAGTCACAAAGAATGGTTAGGTAAAACTTAATTTCAGCTATTGCTACTCAGTTCATTTCCCCAAATATTTATTAATAAACTTCCTCAAAATAAAAAGGACTGACCTTGGAATCACAAAGACCTGTGACACCTATTAGGTATCATTCATAATGTGGAAGGTCTTCTTGTCTCATTGCACTTAGCTGCCATCACTACTCCAACTATCACACACATTAAGTGACCTTATCCCCAACAACTCATGCCTAAAGTCAGGACAGAATTGTATTTGATGGGTTTACTTTCATTTGCAAAATAAGTGTTTGCATGATATCTAAGGTCTTTTCCAGATCTAAATCCTATTATTCATAATCATATTATACTAAAAAAAAACAAAAATTTTTAAATGAATGAATGAAAAAAATTATTTACTCTATGCTCAGCAATGTGCTAAATGCCAAGATACAAATACAAAGGCAAGATAGTCCCTGACTTGAAGAAGCTTAGAACAAATGCTCAAATAAAGCTTTGTATATGAAACTGAAATTTCAATATCATATGATTTCCACATGTCATAAAATATTATTCAGTCATTTAAAATATAAAAGCCAAATTAAAAAGCTTTTATTAAAAAAAAAAAAAGTAAAAAAAGAAATAAAATAATAAAAGCTTTTCTTAGCTCACAAGCTGTATAAAAATCAAGTGGCAAGCTAGTCCATGGAATGTGACTGGATAGCCTCACCTGATAGACTACTTTTTGCAGCCAATAATGTTAACCTAAAACTGTATTAAAAAAAATATATATATATATATGTGTGTGTGTGTGTGTGTGTGTGTGTGTGTGTGTGTGTGTGTGTGTGTGTGTGTGTATCTCTGTTTCTTGAAGTTGCTAGCCACTTGGTTATTATATCAGCCTCTAGTCAATAAATATTTATTAATACTCTGTCTCAGACACTGGGAATATAGTGACAAAGGATAGTTTCTGCTCTTAAGGAGTTCACAATCTAAGGAGGATTCAACAAATAAAATAAATATATATAAGCAAACTAAGAACAAGTAGGAAATAATTTTGAGAGAAGCCATTAGAATTAAGAGGCACAGGGAAAGACTTGAAGCAAATATGGGATTTTAAATGAGACTTAAAAGTAATCTGGGAGTAAAGTAATAGATAAAAAAGAGGAGAGAGAGCATTCTAGGCAAGGGTGCTCTAGTAAAAGAAAATGCCTTGAGTGTCTTGTTCATTTTATAGTCAGAAGGCCGATGTCCCTAGAGTACATGCCAGACAATTAAGTTGAAAGAAGACTGGAAAGTTAGGACAGAGACTAAGATTACTTTGAACACTAGAAGATTTTTTAAAATTGTTCTTGCAGAAGAATTGGAAAAGTGTGGATGCACATCAATTGGGGAATGGCTGAACAAGTTGTGCTACATGAAGGTAATAGAATAATATTGTTTTATAAAAAATGATGAAAAAACTGATTATAGAAAGGCTTGGAAAGACTTATATGAACTGATGCTAAGCAGAACCAGGAATACATTGTACACTATAACAGCAAAAATGTGCTATGATCAACTATGAAAAGCTTGGTTCTTCTCAGTAGTTCAGTGATCCAAAGCAATCCCAATAGACTTTGGACAGAAAATTCCATCTGCATCCAGAAAAAGAACTATGGTGACTGAATGTAAATCAACACATGCTATGTTGACTTCTTTTTTTCTGTTTTTTTCTTTTTTTATCTCTTCCTTCGTTTTTCACTTTTGCTCTAATTTTTCTCTCCTAACATGATTCATAAAGCAATGTATATTAAAATAAATAAACTAATAAAAAAATTGATCTTGCAAATGACTGTTAGCCACTAGAATTAGTTGAATAAAGGATACTGTGGTTGGATCTGTATTTTAGCAAAAGCAATCCATTGACTGAATGGAAGATAAACCAGAGAGGTAAGAAACTTGAAGCAGGCAGACCCACCATCAGACTATTGCAATAATCAAGGTGTAAAGTGATAAAAGTCTGAACTAGAATGGCAGTGATGTGGGAACAGAAAAGAGGATAAATTCAAGGAATGTTACAAAGATGAAAATGATAAGCCTCAACAGCAGATTAGATATAATGGATGAGAAGTAATGAGGACCAACAGCAAGCAATACAAAGAGAAATTCCATTTAAAATAACTGTTGGTAGCATAAAATATTTGAGAATCTATCTGGCAAAGGAAAGTCAGGAACTATATGAGCAAAACTACAAACACTTTTCACACAAAGTCAGATCTAAACAATTAGAAAAATATTAAGTGCTCTTGGATAGGCTGAGCGAATATAATAAAGATGACAACATTACCTAAACTAATCTATTAATTTAGTGCTATACCAATGAGACTCCCAAGAAACTATTTTAATGACCTAGAAAAAATAACAACAAAATTCATCTGGAAGAACAAAAGGTCAAGACTTTCAAGGGAACTAATAAAAAAAAAAAAAAAAAAAAAAAACATCAAATGAAGGTGGACTAGCTGTACCAGATCTAAAACTATATTATAAAGGAGTGGTTACCAAAACCATTTGGTATTGGCTAAGAAATAGACTAGTTGATCAGTGGAATAGGTTAGGTTCACAGGAAAAATAGTCAATAACTATAGCAATCTAGTATTTGGCAAACCCAAAGATCTCAACTTTTGGGCTAAGAATTCACTATTTGACAAAAACTTCTGGGAAAATTGGAAATTAATATGGCAGAAACTAGGCATGGAACCACACTTATCACCAAGAGAAGATCAAAATGGGTTCATGATTTAGGCATAAAGAATGAGATTATAAATAAATTAGAAGAACATAGGATAGTTTACCTCTCAGACTTGTGGAGGAGGAAGGAATTTGTGACCAAAGAAGAACTAGATATCATTATTGATCACAAAATAGAAAATTTTGATTATATCAAGTTAAAAAGATTTTGTACAAACAAAATTAATCCAGACAAAATTAGAAGGGAAGCAATAAATTAGGAAAACATTTTTATAGTTAAAGTTCTGATAAAGGCCTCATTTCCAAAATATATAGAGAATTGATTCTAATTTATAAGAAAGCAAGCCATTCTCCACAAGGAGAATGGTCAAAGGATATGAACAGACAATTTTCAGATGATGAAATTGAAACTATTTCTATTCATATGAAAGTATGTTCCAAATCACTATTGATCAGAGAAATGCAAATTAACACAACTCTGAAATACCACTAAACCCCTATCAGATTGGCTAAGATGACAGGAAAAGATAATGAGGAATGTTGGAGGGGATGCAGGAAAACTGGAGACTGATGCATTGTTGGTGGAGTTGTGAACGGATCCAACCATTCTGGAGAACAATTTGGAGCTATGCTCAAAAAGTTATCAAACTGTACATACCTTTTGATCTAGCAGTGTTACTACTGGGCTTATATCCCAAAGAGATATTAAAGAAGGGAAAGGGACCTGAATGTGCAAAAATGTTTGTGGCAGCCTTTTTCATAGTGGTTAGAAATTGGAAATTGAATGGATGTCCATCAATTGAAGAATGGCTGGGTAAATTGTGGTATATGCATGTTATGGAATATTATTGTTATGTAAGAAATGACCAGCAGGATGAATACAGAGAGGGTTGGAGAGACTCATATGAACTGATGCTAAGTGAAATGAGCAGGACCAGATCATCATTATATACTTCAACAACAATACCTATATGAGGATCAATTCTGATGGAAGTGGGTTATCTTTGGTAATGAGAAGATCCAATTTAGTTCCAATTGTGCAGTAAAGAACAGAACCAGCTACACCCAGAGAAAAAACACTGGGAAATGAATGTGGACTGTTTGCATTTTTGTTTTTCTTCCCAGGTTATTTTTATCTTTCTAAATCCATTTTTTTTCTTGTACAACAAAAGAACTGTATAAATATATACAAACATATTGTATTTAAGATATACTTTAACATATTTAACATGTATGAGATTGCCTGCCATTTAGGGGAGAGTGTGAAGGAAAGGAAGGGAAAAGTTGGAACAGAAGTCATTGCAAGGCACAATGTTGAAAAATTACCCATGCATATGTTCTGTCAATAAAAAGCTATAATAAAATAAAATTTAAAAAAGAAGTAGTGAGGAGTCCAGGATGACTTCTCAGTTGTGACCTGAGAAACTGGGAAATAATACAGTAAGATTGGAATATGGCAAGGATTCGGTAAAGGGAAAAGTTCAGTTTCAGGCCTGTTGAATTATGATGTGTACAGGATCTAGTTCTAGATATGTAAAAGGAAGTTTTAAGTACAAGATTGGCAGTCAGCAGAGAGGTAAGGATGGGACTGGAAGATCTGAGAATCATCAGCATAGATATAGTAATTAAATTGAACAGAACTGCCTGGGGTCCTCAAACTAGGGCCCACGGGCCACATGCGGCCGACTGAGGATGTTTATGCAACCCGCCTATGGCAAAATCAGACCCGAGTTAGCAACACATACTTCAGGCACTGGGCTGAGGCTGTGGAGACAGAGTGTGAGGTGCTCCAACAGTCTGAGGGACAGTGAACTGGCCCCCTATTTAAAAAGTTTGAGGACCACTAGATAAGACCATCAAATGGAGAGAGATTGAGAGAATGTTGCCCTGAAAACCAAGAAAAATGATAGTATCAAGGAGGAAAGGATAATCAACAGTGTCAAAGGTAACAGAGAGAAAAATGAGCATTGAAAAAAGGTCATTGAATTTAGCACATAGATTATTGATGACTTTGTGGTTAACAGTTGTGGTAAAATGATAAGGTTTGATGCCAGATTCTAAGTCCTACAATGTAAGGGGCTAATAAGAGACTAAGAAGAGAAAAAGTAAAGACTTTATTGGCTCCAATCAAACACACCACAATGGGAGGAATTAACTCTCTTGAATTATAACCTCTGCATTAAGGGATTCCCCAACATAGACAAATGGAATAATTTTAATCCTTCTCTTAGCCCTTCAAATACTTGAAGATAGTTATTATAATTTTCTCCTTAGTAATTTTTCCCCAGGCTAAATATCTCTATATTCTTCAATCATCCTTAAAATGACATAACCTCCAAACTTTTCACCATTATGATCATTTTTACATACCTACATATGTTTATGTGTGCAAAAAGTCTAGTGAAGAATTGGGGGGGGGAGACAAAAAGTAACAAGAAATAAATTTTAAAATAATGAATAGATATTGGTAGTTGGGAAGAAATCACATTCATCATGACACTGTAACTTGGACTATTTTTCAGCTCAGCTTTAAACGTGCTAGAATAGTCTAGTGGCAACTTATTTATGTAGAAGTTTCTATAATGTATTTTCAAGTTAAAATGTATGTCCTATTTCATAAACTATAATCTAAAAAATAAGATAATAACCTAAAATATTTTTGGGAAAGGAAACCATGTTACCATGTTGTAGTGGATCTGGTATCAGAATCAGAAAAAAAGACCTGTACAATTTTGTTTTCTTTCTCATTTTTTTTCCTTTTTGATCTGATTTTTCTTGTGCAGCAAAATAATTATATAAACATGCATACATATATTGGACTTAACATATATTTAATATATTTAACACATATTGGGGAAACAGGAGAGGGGAAAAGGAAGAAGGGAAAAATTTATAACATAAGGTTTTGCAAGGATCAATGCTAAAAATTATCTATGCATATCTTTTGAAAATAAAAATATTTAATAATAAAAAAAAGAAATTCCCTATATGGATGAAATAATATGTCTAAACCACTTTGATACACACAGATATAATAAAAATGTCAATTTGCCCTTTTGTGACTTGTGTTTATGAATGAATGAATATGTGTATATATGTACTTATTTAATATGAATTGAGAAAGACAACTTGCAAACAGTACATTCTCAAACTATTAACTAAGTCCAACATTTACTTCAACAATACCTATAATGCCAGTTGCTATAGGGGGAAGGTAGATTTGGTAAACTTCATATAGTTAAATTGGTATGGAATATGAATAGTTGATAATATCCTTAAAGAAATAAATTTATTATGCTATACTTCACTTACCTAAAACTCAACTATCCAGGATCCTTACTTATCAGAAACTCGGGCTAGAACTGGAAAATAGGCAAAGACCTTTGAGAAGCCAAAGTAGAAATAACAAACTCTTAACATTATGAAATAAGGTTTAATAGATGTACTTTTTAGGAGAGTTATTTTCAAACTGAAGATTCCCAGCAACTTTTTGTAATTCTCAAAGCATTAAATAAATATCAGCTGGTAGTGTTAGTGGTGTCATAGATAAAGAATCAGATCTAGGAGGACCTGAGTTCTCCACCCTGCCTCTGATACTTAATGATTTTGTGATCCTAGACAAATCACATAACTTCTGCTTTAGGCCACGGAAGAAAACTATTAAAAATGCAAATCTGTGTTAGTGGAAGGAATTTGGCTGTTCCCCCTATAAATGAAATCAGAGGTCTAGTTCCTATCCCCAGTTATTATAAATGGTGACTTTTATGTCTAGGTACATTGTTAAAAGCTCCAACCCACAGTAGTTTAGATAAACAATCTCTACTTTTTGTTTCAGTCTACATTTCATTTTATCTTTGAGATTTAGTTGAATTTTTATGATTCAGCACATTGGAACTGACTATAAAAATATGACATGCTCCTCTGAAGTCATAACCTGCTGACAATTGTATGCCTCATACTTTCTCCCTATCATATATATGAACCCAAATATATATATATATATATCCCTACATATATTTGTACACATCTATAAGTATATAAAATATACAATGTATATATAGGGATACCTGTGTGTATACACATGTATGTATGTATATGAATATGTGTCCTGAATTAAGCTTATATTCTAATGGAAGACTATATGTCTAATTCAATTTTCTGAACATTATGTCTCATCACCTCCATATATACACATGGAAGTACTTCATGATCAACTGGCAGGATGAGATAATAAGATACACTAAGGTCTCTTCTCCAACTAAACCGCCAAGCATTTTAATTCTACTACAGAGAACACAACTCTGTTGGGCTGGCCACATTATTCAAATGCCAAATGTACGCTTGCCAAAAAAGATTATTTTATGGAAAACTCACACATAGCAAGTGTTCACAAGGTGGTCAAAAAAAGCACTACAAAGGACATTCTCAAGATCTGTCTTAAAAACTTTAGAACTAATTAAAAAAAATAACTTTAGAACTGGTTGTATGACATGAGACACACTGGCACAGAACCTCCCTACATGGCTTGCTCTCATCAGACAAAGTTCTGTGCTGTATAAGCAAAGCAGAATTGACTTAGCTCAGAAGGAACACTAGATATGCAAAGTTAAGAAAAGCCATCCCAAATGTTCATAGGGACTATTTGTGCCCGACCTTTGACAGAGCATTCCGAGCTCATATTCATCTATCAGCCATAGTCAGACACACTCTAACTCAACTCTAACATAGTGATGTCGTTTTAACCACCAACCAAGGTTTTACAAATTTATTTACCAGTAATAATTTTGTGAGGTAGGTAATACAAATATTGTTTGCTCCATTTTTTAAAATAAGCAAACTGAGACTCAAAGTAGAAAGCACATGATCATACAGTCATTGTTTTAAAATATCAGTGTCAGTACTTGAACTCATGCATTCTGATTTCAAGACTAACAGATTTTTTCCAATCATGCAACATTAACATTTGGGTAGACCTACACATACAGTGTCCTAAAAAGTCTTTAGTGCTCTTGGAACTGCTAAAAGCTTACAGAATGCTAAGACTTTTGGGACAACCTAAACATATGTGGGCACGTGTGTGTGTGTGTATGTTACTAACATCTATTAAGGATCAACAGTGTACAAGATATAAGAGAGGTGGAGTACTCTCAAAAATTCATTTTAATTATGTAAGTTTAGATTTGTTTAGATTCTTCTATTGACTACCTAAACTCCCTCACACTATGCCTTTGGAATAGCCAGTTTAAAGTTGGAAAAGACATTAGTAATCATTTAGTCACAAATTTAAAGTTGGAAGGTACATCAGAGAAAATATAATCCCAAATTCTCATATTATATAAAAATAAGGCATCTACATCCCAGAGAGGTTAGTTAAGTCATTTACCCAACATTGTAGTAGTCAAGGGTGAGTTCTGAATTCAAGTCCTAGTTTCCTACTTTTCTATTCTTTCCATTGTACCATACTCTCTCCATACTCTATCTTTTAAGACTCCAGTTGACATAGAAGAGAAATAATGATGTTAGCTAGTCATACTCCATTTTATATAGGAGGGAAAAATGATGATTAAGCAAGTTTTGTGGCTTGTTTATGGTCAGATAGAGCAGAAACAGCAGGGCTAATAATCACTCTTTTCCAAGTCTCTTGATTCCAGGCCCAATCCTCTTACCAATTTATCATATATTGCCTCTAAGCAGGACTTATGTACAAACTTGTGAAGGGCTTGGGAGGGACGAAGATGGAGCATAATATGCATGAAATGATAGTTTAAAATTATTCATATAATATGTTTCTCCTCATTTCCACCCAAATTGTAGTGAATAATTGACAGAATGGTCACTTAAAGAAATGAATTTGAGATTGACTTCAGTTTCCCATATGAACTTTTGCAAATTATCCCAGATTGTTACCTTAAAAGTGTGAAATGCCGATGTCTCATTAAAAAGTTTCTGCAATCTGTACCTTCACAATCCATGGTTTAAAAAGAGCAGCTCTGGTTCCAATTTTCTGGCAGTCAGTCTTTGGCCTTTTCTAACACAAATACTGTAAACATTTACAATTCCATTGGTAAGGGAAAGTTGTTTTCCCAAGTACTTTCTAAGTATTTACATCATAGCAGAGACCTGATTTACCTTGCAAATTTCTGCTTATTAAAACAAAAACCCAACCCTATTAATTTGTGCAAAATAAATCTTATTCTTTTCAAAGACCCATTTGTCCTCATTAGCTCCCAGTTGTTTGGAAACTTTTAAGATAGGGGAATTCACTTAACAATAAAGTCTTTCAAGCACTTTTATTTTTCGAAGTGAGCCCCCTACCAATAGACCATTATTTGGTTCTATAGTCCTCATCCTTCCTCTCTCCTCCATCCCCCAAACCCCACCCTCAGAGTTGAAATTAAGTTGATATAACCTACCAGCTTTGTTCCTCACAAAGGTTAGAAGAGAGAGTTCTTCAATAGTTTGAATATCTTCTTTTGGTTCATGGGAAAATTGTGTGTGTATGCTTCCAAAGTGTAGTATAGAGATAATACAATATTTTAGAAAAGATCTATCTTTTAAGACTCCAGTTGACATAGAAGAGAAATAATGATGTTACAATACATAAAATGTGGGTTGTAGATTAAATATGCAGCCTCACCAGCTGTAGTGTCACATATAGAGTGTCCATGTTTCATGTTGTCTTTAAAAGTGTTGTCCTCTAGATGATTTTTGTCACCTGAACACTCACTGGATAAGGGACTTAAGTCATTAATGATGTCACAAGGTGGCATTACTAGGAAAATAAAAATTGACTATTGGGACAATTCACTGATCTTTCCCCAAATGTTGAGTTACTGGATGAAGTTAGAAGTTTTAAAAATGCTATTTACCTAAGGATTTCTTTAAAAAGGCATGATTTCAGTTGCACTTTGCTATAGCTTCATATCATAACTTCACATCTCAAAAAATGCAAGAAAATATTCATTTTAAATTAGAAAGTAAAATATAACATTATTAGTATTGTGAAAGACAGAATTGAACCAGAATATGTTTCAATGGGGAAAAAAATCTTAGCTTTCGAGTCAAAGAATTTGGATTTGATCTCATCTCTTCCTGGAAAACTTTGAACAAGTCACTTCATCTTTCTAGACCTCAGTTTACTTATCTGCAAAATGAAAGATTGGACTAGATGAACTCTAAGGTCTCTTCTGTGAATTGTTTAGAATCCATAAAGCCATACTTCTAAATAATGGAAAGAGACATACAAAGAAAGAGAGCGAGACCAAAAAAGAGAAAGAGCGAGAAAGAGATAGACAGACAGAGACAGAGAACTGATAATAAATAAATAAAATGAGGAAAAAGAGAAAAGAACCTTTGAAGAAAAAAGAAGATAATGATTGGATGATTTCCTTCTGATGTCACAATCCTCTAATCAACAATGGACATAGATAAGATGAGACGATGTAGAAAAAGGAGAAAAAAAATTCAGATGATGCCTGAAATAATAGAATTTCCATTTGAATATAAATATATTGTTGTATTTCTTTGTGAAGTAAGATTTTAAAATTCATGATCTTATTCCATACTTTCAAATTTTTAAATAAATTTTTCAAAAAAAAATCAGTTTACTTACTAGCAGGCCATTGTATTAAGTGTTATTAATCTATATACAGAGATACAAGATATTAACCCAGTCTTTATGGAGTTTTAAAATCCACATGAATGGTGAAATGGAACACATGTGCTTTAAATGTTAATCAATGATAAAAGGTATTTTCTATGCACATTAAATAATAATGAAAGATAATGTCTGTTTACAGCCTAGACAATAATCACTAAAGCATTTCAGAATATGAAAAGAATATTATGGCCAGGAGTATTCTGAAAGATTTAATGGAAGAAGGAGATTTGAGTTGGGCTTTGAAGGATGAATACAAACAGAAATAGGAGAAAGCTTTCAAGATGGAAAAGCTGGCATGAGCTAAAGTTATATTCTTGACCAAAGGAGTCAAACACACTATCTACTCCTGAATGCAGCTGAACAAGATTAAAATGTAATTGCAATATATTTAACAGAATAAAAACAAAATCATATAACATAGATAATATTAACATATAACTTTTTAAGTCAATATGCAGTGGTAGAGATCCTTATGAAAGGCTTAATGGCCCCCTTTGTATTTGACTGTCAAATCACTCTTCTAGATCAATCTAATTGGAAAAGAGAGTCTCAGGAGTAATAGGAGACAAATCTGGAAAAGTTCAAGTCAAATTATGTAGGTCCCTGAATTCCAGACTAAGAAATTTGGAATTTATTTTGGAGATGGTTTTAAAAAAATTAACACTGTAATTCTCTAATGTATGATTTTATGATCACTGGACTACATCTTACCTTAGCTTCCATATTAGAATGTAATTACATAAGAGTATGGACTATGGATCATATGCATTTATATGCATTACTTTAGGCTCTAATATTGCAACTACATTCCATATGATACATGCTCATTAAAAATTATAGGAATTGATTTATTCAATTAAATGTAAGGTTTTTAAACACAGAAAACTCAATTTTATCCATTGATAAACTGGACTAGAGGCATTTGGGAATTGTTATCTTTCATGTAGCATTGTGTTAAGAAAATTACTTAAAGTTATAAGCTTTGGGTTGACATGAATATTCTAAACCTTGGATATTTACTCTCTCTCACACATCAATCAATAAATCAATGAACTACGATTTATTAAATGTCTATTGAATGCCAAGTCATGTTCCAAGAAGAAGGAATTAAAGTATAATAAATGAAATAATCCCTACTCACAATAAGCTTGTTTTCTATTGAATGAATGGAAGTACATATAAAATTACATGGAACATAAAAATAAAGTTAACAGAAATATATAGTAGCTAAATATAAATTTAAAAGATTTAAAATCTTTTCAGAAGACCATTACAGAGAGGAACAAATCAGGAATAACTTCACACAGAAAATATTGCCTGTCTTTAAGAAGACAAAAGATAGGTGGAGGCAGCTTTAGGAGATATTGGGAAAGAACTACATTTCAAGGATACAAGAAAAATAGTGCAAGCACAAAATGATGGGAGATGGAGTTTGATCAGTGAGAGAAAGAAGGCTGACTACCGAGTACAGAAAGGGAATAATATCCAATTAGGCTGGAAGTCAACAGAATGGATTAGAATGGCGAAAGACTTGAGATAGAGAGACCAGCATGAAGCTTGTCACAGAACTTTGTCCTAGTGTTAGAGAGGGAGGGGAAATATAAATTTTTTTAAAAATTATAACTTTTTATTGACAGTACATATGCATGAGTAATTTTTTACATTATCCCTTGCACTTACTTTTATTCTGATTTTTACCTTCCCTTCCTCCATCCCCTCCCCTAGATGGCAAGCACTCTTATACATGTTAAATATATTATAGTATATCCTAGCTACAATATATGTGTGCTGAATTGAACAGTTCTCTTGTTGCACAGGAAGAGTTGGATTCAGAAGGTAAAAATAACCTGGGAAGAAAAACAAAAATGCAAACAATTTACACTCATTTCCCAGTGTTCCTTTTCTGGGTGTAGCTGCTTCTGTCCATCATTGATCAATTGGAACTGAATTAGATCTTCTGTTTGTCGAAGATATCCACTTCCATTAGAATACATCCTCATACAGTATTGTTGTTGAAGTGTATAATAATCTCCTGATTCTGCTTGTTTCACTCAGCATCAGTTGATGTAAGTCTCTCCAAGCCTCTCTGTATTCATCCTGCTGTTCATTTCTTACAGAACAATAATATTCCATAACATTCATATACCACAATTTATCCAACCCATTCTCCAATTGATGGGCATCCATTCATGTTCCAGTTTCTAGCCACTACAAAACATTTTGGCACATATAGGTCTCTTTCCCTTCTTTAGTATTTCTTTGGAATGTAAGCCCAGTAGTAGCACTGCTGGATCAAAGGATATGCACAGTTTGATAACTTTGGGGGCATAATTCCAGATTGCTCTCCAGAATGGTGGGATTCGTTCACAACTCCACCAACAATGCATCAATGTCCCAGTTTTCCCACATCCCCTCCAACATTCATCATTATTTTTTCTAGTCATCTTAGCCAATCTGACGGGTGTGTAGTGGTATCTCAGTGTTGTCTTAATTTGCATTTCTCTGATCAATAGTGATTTGGAACACTCTTTCATATGAGTGGACATAGTTTCAATTTCATCATCTGAAAATTGTCTGTTCATATCCTTTGACCATTTATCAATTGGAGAATGGCTTGATTTCTTATAGATTAGAGTCAATTCTCTATATATTTTGGAAATGAGGCCTTTATCAGAACCTTTAATTGTAAAAATGTTTTCCTAATTTGTTACTTCCCTTCTAAACTTGTTTGCATTATTTGTGTTTGTACAAAGGCTTTTTAATTTGATGTAATCAAAAATTTCTATTTTGTGATCAATAATGATCTCTAGTTCTTCTATGGTCACAAATTCCTTCCTCCTCCACAAGTCTGAGAGGTAAACTATCCTATGTTCCTCTAATTTATTTATGATCTCATTCTTTATGCCTAAATCATGGACCCATTTTGATCTTATCTTGGTATATGGTGTTAAATGTGGGTCCATGCCTAGAAATAGAAGTTTTAATTGTATATTCCTATGATGCATAGTGGCAGATGTTCAATGCATTTGAGGAAGAGAAGGGGGCAACTCCACTTTTTTTGTATGAATACATTCAATTTTCCTCTTTGGAGGATTCTTGAAGACAAAATTGCTAAAATATAGTTAATTCGTTAGTATAACTTTGGTACTATATGTCTTCAGGATTTATAATAGCTGATAAGAATTAAAGAGAATTTCAAGATCTTATAATGGTCATAATGTAGATTCCATTGCATCCCATTCATCTATTCAAAATTTCAAGAACCAAGCACCCTAAATTCAGGAATTTCTTTCTAGAAGGTATTATCACAAGAATACCAATTATCAATACTATTTTTAATGTTATACTAGATATACTGGCTATAGCAATAAGAAAGAAAGGGAAATTGAATTAGAATAGGCAACAAGGAAACAAAACATCACTCTTTGCAGATGGTATGATGGTATACTTAGAAAATCCTAGTGAATCAACTAAAAAAAATACTTAAAACTATTTAACACTTTAGCAAAGTTGCAGGATATATAATAAGCACATAAGTCATCAGCATTTCTACAAATTACCAACAAAATTCAGCCGCAAGGGGTTGAAAGAGAATATTTGGGAATCTACCTGCCAAGTGACAAACCCAGGAACTACATGAAGACAACTACAAATCACTTTTTCATACAAATAAAGACAGATCTAAACAATTGGGAAAATATTATTTGCTCATGGGTAGACCAAGCCAATATAATCAAAATGACATTTCAACCTAAATTAATCAGCTTATTCAGAGCCATATCAACCAAACTATCAAAATTATTTTATAGAGCTAGGAAAAATAACAACAAAATCATCTGAAGGAACAAAAGGTCTTTTAAAAATTCTTTCTTTGATATCTTTGTGATACAGACCTAGGAATTGCTGGATTATAGGGTATGTATGTTTTAATTGCTCTTGGGGCATAGTTCCAAATTGCTTTCCAGAATGATAGAATTGTTTCACAACAGTGAATTAGTGCATTAAAGTACCAATTTCCCTGTCTTCTCCACTGTTTTTATTTCCCATTTTTGTCGCCTTTGATAATTTATTTGATGTTAGATATAACACAGAATTGTCTTTATTATTAATTATTTGATCATTAATTACTTAATTATTAATGAGAAGAGCATTTTTATGTGACAATTCATAGCTTAGATTTCTCTGAAAACTGTTTTAGATCATTCATCAAATGAGGAAAAAATCTTTTTTTTTTTTTTTTTTTTTGGTAAATTTGACTCACTTCACTAAATATCTTAGAAATGAGATTTTTATCAGGAAAAAAAAAAAAAAAACTTGCTATACAACTCCAGTTCTTTAATGTGGAAACTTCAAAATCCTGTGTAATCCTGATTGTGATTCTATGATATTTGAATTGTTTCTTTTGGGCTGTTTGCAGTACTTTCTCCTTCATCCATGAACTCTGGGATTTGGCTATGATGTTTCTAGGAGTTTTCATTGTGGGATCTCGTTCAAGTGGTAAATTCTTTCAAATTCTATTTCACTCTCAGGGTCTAATATATTAGGGCAGTTTCTTTGACAATTTCTTGAAAGATGTTGTTCAGACTTTTTAAAAAAAATTGTTAACATGGCTTTCAGTTAGCCTAATAATTAATTATTTTATTATCTCTCCTAGATCTATTTTCTAGGTCAGTTGTTTTTTCAGTGAAGAATTTCATGTTTTCTTTTAATTTTTCATTTATTTTTTTTTTGCTTTTGATGTAGTGTTTCTTAATTTCTCATACAATCATTAGCTGCCATTTAATCAATTTTAATTTTTAAGGAATTATTTTTGGTGATCTTTCATACTTTCTTTTCTGTAAAAGGCTGAAACTCTTAAAAAGTGTACTTGAATCAGATAACTAAGCACTTAAGTCTAATTACCTATTTGAAAATGACTCTATTAGCATATGTTTGGAAAAATGGCCCTTCTCACTATCAGTGCTTACTCAGTGTTTGGTATAGACAGATAATCATAGGCAAGGATTAGAGGGTGGGGTGAAACAAGGCAGACTTTACTTTGCCACAGGATGAGAAGTTGGTGGTGAGCCTCTTGGTGGTTTGTCTGTCTCCTTCACTTATCCCCCTAAAGACCAAGGACTTTTACTTATCCTTACTGAGGCCTCCAGGGAACTAGCCCAGACTTTACACTTTTACACTTCACCAATTCTATTTTTTAGAGAGTTATTCTCATTGGTAAATATCTTTTCTCATATTGTTGCTTTTTTTTTTTTTTTTCATGATTCTATTGTATTACTGTCATTTCCCCCCAATTTTTTCTACTTTTGTAATTTTCTTAAAAAAATTTTTAAAGCTCTTCCAGAAATTCATTTTTCTTTGATGCTTCACATATAGCTATTTTGACTATCCCCTTCTAAGTTTATGCCTTGATCCTCTCTGTTGTTATGGTAACTTTTAAGAGTCAAATTTATTTTTATTTTTGCTAATTTTTTTCTGTTTTTTTTTTTTGTTTTGTTTTGTTTTGTTTTGTTTTGTTTGTTTTTTGTTTTTTGTGACTTGGTATTTTTATGTGTGTTTTAGGCTTGGTGCTGCACTATCCCAAACTTTTATTTTTTATTGCTGGGATTAAGGGTCTTCTGCTAGCTTTCTCTGGGCTTCAGGATTTAGTTGCTTGTTTTCATTGGATGGTAGGCTACCTTTCTGGCTTATGCTGAGTATGGAGACTCCCTGTTAGCTTCCTATGGGTGTAGGGTTTAATGGCTATCTTGTTCCAGGAGTGGAGTCTTTCTGTAGACTTGTTATTGCAAAAGAGTCTTTCCGGTGGTTGGTCCTGGAGGAGGTATCTTGTTGTTGGTTTGTGCTAGAGGTGAGGGTCTTCTTACTGAATTGCCACACTAATGTCTTATGCGAGGAGTAGGGTTGTTGAGGTGGACTTTGTTGAACTGCATAAAGGGCTCATTTGCTAGGAAGCCACTGGTTTGCAGGAGTACAGAAACATCATAGCCAAATCCCAGAGTTCACAGATGAAGGAGAAAGTATTGCAAACGGCCCAAAAGAAACAATTTAAATATCATGGCTTGGAGCCTTACTGCTGGGTCTCTGCTGTGAGGGTGCTGCTGCTGCTGAGCTGCTGCTGTTACTACTGTTCTTGGGTCTTGTAATCCTTCAATCCTGGTGAGACAGATCTTTCCTTTAATGTTGGTAAACTGATACTTTGCTCCTAAATCAGCTCTGAAGTGGTTTTCTAGTTGTTTGAAGAGGCTTTGGGAGGCTTTAGAGGGTTCTTTTCTCATTCTGTTATCTTAGCACTGCAAATTTATATAATAGAATATGATCATACTATAAGAAATGATAAAGAGAATGGTTTTAGAAAAATCTGGAAAAACTTATAAGATTTGGTATAGTAAGAAGTGAGCAGAACTAGTAAGAACAATTTATACAGTAACTGAACTGTAATAATAAACAACTTTGAAGACTTAAAAATCTAAGACCAACATAATATAACCAGAGTCCTCTAGTACATGAAACATGTTCAACTTCAGATAAAGACATTCTAGACTTAGAGTACAGATTAAAGCACATTATTTCTGAATAGGACTAGTAGGGAAATTTATTTTACTTGACTATACATACCTGCAATTGATTTTTTTGTCTTGATTTTTCATTAAATAGGGGACTACATTAAATAAATAAATAAATAAATAAATAAATAAATAAATAAATAAATAAATAAATAAATAGATAAATAAATAAATAAATAAATAAATAAAGATGCTAAGTGAAACGAGCAAAACCAGGAGATCATTATACACGGCAAAAACAAGACTATATTATGATCAATTCTGATGGACGTGGCTCTCTTCAACAATGAGATGATTCAAAGTATTTCTACTTGTTCAGAGATAAAGAGAGCCATATACACCCCGAAAGAGAACCGTGGGTACTGAGTGTGGACCATGACATAGCATTCTTACTCTCTCTGTTGTTGTTTGCTTGCGTTTTGTTTTCTTTCTGTTTTTTTTCTTCATCTTTGATTTGATTTTTCTTGTACAACAAAACTTTAAATATGTGTACATATATTGAATTTAACATGTATTTTAACATACTTAACATGTTAGAATACCTGCCAGCTAGGGGAGAGGATGGGGGGAAGGAGGGGAAAATTTGGAACGAAAGGTTTTGCAAGGGTCAATGTTGAAAAATTACTCATGCATATATTTTGTAAATAAAAAGCTTTAATAAAAAAAGAAAGAAAGAAAGAAAAGATGACTAAAGAAGAACTAGAGAACATCATGAAAGGTAAAATGGGCAACTTTGATTACATTAAATTAAAAAAAAATTATTGCACAAACAATACCAACAGAAACAAAATTAAAAGGGAAGTACAAAGTTGGAAAAAATCTGTACAGCCAGTATTTCTGATAAAGGTCTCATTTCTACAATATATAAGAATTGTGTCAAATTTATAAGAATACAAGTCATTCTGCAAATGATAAAAAGATATGAACAGACAATTTTCAGATGACAAAATTAAAGCCATCTAGAGTCATATGAAAAAATGCTCTAAATCACTATTGATTAGAGAAATGCAAATTAAAACAACTCTTTGGTATCACCTGAGGTACACCTCTCAAAGTGGCTAAGATTACAGGAAAAAATAATTATAAATGTTGGAGGAAATGGGAGAGCAATCTGGAACTATGCCCAAAGGGCCATTGTATTTGACCCAGCAGTGTCGTTACTTCTTTTGTATCCCCAAAAAAATCAAAAGGAGGGAAAAGGACCCACATGTGCAAAAAGGTTTGTAGCAGCTCATTTGTGGGGGCAAAGAACTGGAAAAGGAATGAATGCCTATCAATTAGGAAATGGATGAACAAGATGTGGTACATGAAGGTAATGGAATGTTATTGTTCTGTAAAAAATATTTATATGAACTGATGCTGAGTGAAACAAGCAGAACCAGGAATACATTGTACACAATGACAGCAAGAATGTGCAATGATTAACTATGAAAGGATTGGTTCTTCTAAGTAGTTCAGTGATCCAAAGCAATCTCAATAGGCTTTGGACAGAAAATGCCATCTGCTCGTTCACTTCTTTTTTCTATTTTTTGTATCGCTTCCATGGTTTTTCCCTTTTGCTTTGACTTTTCTCTCCCAAATGACTCATAAAGCAATGTTTATTCAAAAAAATTAAGAAAATAAAAAGCAAAAGATAAAAATAACCAAAATTTTAAAAAAGCAAAATAGAAAAATAATTAGAGTGGGAGGGAAGATGCAAGTTACATTTTCTAGGAAATCTAGGAAGCAGAACAGAGAAACATGATAGAAAGCATATTGGCAAAGATAAAAGAGGCAAGAAAATAGAAGTGATATTGTCATCTGAGTATACTATGGAATACTTGAATAGAAAGAAGAAATAAAGAGGATAGAGACTAGAGGCATGATAGTGCTGATAAGGGTCTCAAGTCAAGAGGAAATTTATTAGAGTACTGTGTTTACCAAAAGAAACATATATAATAAAATAATTTCTTGGCATAGTAGTTGGAGGAAAGGGCTAGATTTTGTATAAGAGAACTTGGATTCAAATTTCAGTGCTGCTGTTTATTACACTTGCTGCCTGAGTAGCCTGCTGAGCCTTAGTTTCCTTGTCAATAAAATGAAGGAATTTTATTTTGTTACTTAAATAGAATTGTTAAGCTCTAAAATGAAATTCTACAGGATTTTTATTTCTAAAAAAAATGGTAGAGAATGCCATGAAGGAAATTGTTTTGTGTTCTTTATTATTTATTTTTGGAAAATAGTTTTTTTTTTTTAATAGCAAAAATTTGCCTTCTCATGCAGTCACTTCATTGTTTCTCTACTTAAGAAGTAACAAAAAATAAATCTTTTTTCAAAATGTATTGTTAATCAAAACAAACTTTTACATTGATCATGGCAAAAAAAAATACTGATCTTATTCCATATTCTGAGTCTTTCACTTCTGTTTTTGGAGATGAGTAGCATGTTTCATCATTATTTCTCTGGGATCATGATTGGTAATTATCCTCATGAATTCCTAATTCTTTCAAAGTTGTTTGGCTTTAACACATTATTTCCATTGTACATAATTTTTTCAGTTTTGTTTATTTCACTTAGTATCAGATAATGAAAGTCTTCCCAGTTATATTGAAATAATTTCTTACAACAAAATAGTATTGACACATTTGCATACCTTTCCCCCCCTGCCCCACTCAAAGTTCTATCTCTTCCTTGTTTCTCATCTTCTTTGTTTTCTTCTCTTTTCCTGAATTCTTACCACCTAATCATGTGTTTCTCAAATATATGCTATAGGACTGCCACTCAGACAATCACCTAAGCCCACATAGGCAGGTTGTTAAATATATTTGTTCTATCTTCAAAATACATAATTGAAAAGTTTCAGTCTTCCAATGTCTTTGGTTTCTATGATTGTCTGATTCATCTTCACCCCTTCTACTTTTTAAAGCAAAACTTTAGATAGCATCACTTTATTAACATTCATGGCCCATTCTCAGTTAAATGGGTAATTTTGACTTGAGAGAGAAGAAACTGAGATCAATTGAGAACATATTGAATGAATTCATCAATACATTTACAAATAATTTCAAAAAATCAAAATTATAATTAGTAAATGGAATCTTATATTTCATGATATGGTAGAATTCTCACTGGATAGTGACTTTGGAGACTATGGACTTTTATCCTATTTCTGCAATAAAGGTGTTGTATAATTTCTAGCAATTCGCTTTATCTACTTGAGCTTGCAAAATGAAGGGGTCAAAGTAGCACAAAAGTTTTCTTAATTTGTGTCCTATGTATCTTGTTTTACATATTTAAACTTTATGCTGAAAAGAATCCATTAGGGTGGAGCCAAGTTGGTAGCAAAAAGGCAAGGACTCACCTGAGCTCACTCAAATTTCCCTCTCTTTCCCAAATAACTTTAAATAAATAATCTTTTAAAACAAATTCTATATTGTAGAACCTACAAAAGGATGGGGTAGAACAATATTCCGATCAAAGACAACTTAAAAGTGTGTCAAGAATGGTTTGTCAAAAAAAAAAATTAGTTTTGAAGCATTAAAAAAAAAAAAAAAAAAAAAAAAAGAATGGTCTGTCACAGAGATGAGAGTAGAAAGAAGTTCAGCACAGGCAGTGTCCCAACAAACCAGAAGCAGGTCTTGGAGACAATTGAATCAATGGCAATAGTGGCTGCTAGCAGAGCTCTCAGCCCAAAGATGGTAAGAGGGTCTCATAACTAGACAAAGGGAAATTGCAGGGTTCCCTTTGCTGGTACTGGGTATAGAACACTGTTCCATTGCCCACACTTGTATCTGAGTCATAATTCCAGTGTAAGGAGGAGTCCTAGCACACAAGAACTTGTAGATGTATGGAACTAGGGACTTTGGTTACAGTTCCAAAACTGGAAAAAAAAATAATTGTGGTAACTCACAAACCAGATCACAAACCAGATCACAGGTTAGGAGAGTAGTAACCACTCATAGTTCTAGATCATATCATCTTGGAAGAACAAAAAACATATAAATTCCCAGAATTATCCTGAAAACAACTGCATAAATTCACACATAATACAGAAATGACTAGCACAGCAGAATGGATCAAAAATCTGAATCCAACAATATATTGTTTACAAGAAACATTTAAAAATGAGAGATGCACAAAAATATAAAAATAGGGTTGGAGTACAATTATGATTCAGCTGATGCAAAAAAAAGTCAGGGATAGCAATTATGAGGTCAAAGTTACGGTCAAAAAAGATAATTAAAGGTGATGAAAAAGATAAATACAATTGTGATGAAATACTACTGTTTTATAAGAAATGAGAGCTCAATGATTTTTGGAAAAATGTGGAAAGTCTTGCAAAAAATAATGAAGAACAAAATGAGCAGAACCAAAACAATAAGATATGCAATAACAGCTATACCATTTTAAGAACAACATTGAGCAAATGTTATTTTGCCTATTATAAATACCCAAATTAACTAGCAAAGTACATATGAAGAAAGACATATCTGCATCCAGAGAAACAACTGATATATAGAAGTATGTATAGAATAATTTCATATATATATATATATATATATATATATATATATATATATATATATATATATATATATATATATATATATATATATATATATATATATATATATATATATATATATATGTCTATTTGTGCTTAATTGTAGCCGTTTCTAATGTTGGGAGAGGTGGGAAGAGGGAAGAAAACATAAAAAAATAAATTTGCATAATATTTTTTTGTATATTTGAAAGAAACAGAAAGTTGTACATAGTGGATTTGTAGATTCATGTGCAATCATCTTTTTTATTATACTAGGTGGTGGAAATGCTTGTTTTATTCCATAAATTAAAAATAAAATAAAGTAAATTTGAAAAGGAAAACTACTCCACAATCAACCTGGAGATCAATTTGGAACTATGCCCCAAAGACTGTAAAACTATGTATATTCTTTGATCTAGAAAGACTACTAGTTTGCCTGTACCCCAAAGACATAAGAGAAAAAGGAAAAGGAACTAGAAGTACAAAAATATTTATAGCGCAGATCCCTTGGGGCTGCTGGCCCCAGGCCTGTGAGCAAAGCCATGGAGACACAGTAGCTGGAGATTCCAAGAGTATTAGTGGTCTTTGATTTTTCAAAGATGCTGAAGAAGACTTTCTTCCTAAAATGGTTAACACATTGTTGAATGTGAAATTAAATGAGATAGAAAATGGCAAGCACATCTCTATATTGGATCTACCTGGGAATGTTCTCATCATCCCTCAAGCCACCTTTGGAGGAAAAGTGAAAGGAAAAAACATAGTACCATAACAATTGGAAAAGAAGAAGGAATAGTGCTTTATTCTTAGTTTGTGACTGTGAAAAAGAGCTTGCTGCTAATAGTAAATGTGCTGAAGCTGGTATGGTGATGACGCATGGGACTTATAAGAACAGACTAGTGTTAAAACTTGATACCAATGGACCCTACACATACCTGATTGAATTTTTTTTTATTTTATATATATATATATTTTTTATAATATTATCCCTTGTATTCATTTTTCCAAATTACCCCCCCCCTCTATTCCCTCCCCCCGACGACAGGCAATACCATACATTCTACATGTGTTACAATATAGTCTAGGTACAATACATGTGTGTGAATATCATTTTCTTGTTGCACAATAAACATTAGAATCCGAAGGTACATGCAACCTGGGCAGACAGATATTAGTGCTAACAATTTACATTCCCCTCCCAGTGTTTCTTCTCTGGGTGTAGCTACCTCTGTCCATCATTGATCAACTGGAAGTGAGTTGGATCTTCCCCATGTTGAAGATTTCCACTTCCATCAGAATACATCCTCATACAGTATTGTTGCCGAAGTGTACAGTGATCTTCTGGTTCTGCTCATTTCACTCAGCATCAGTTGATTTAAGTCTCTCCAGGCCTCTCTATATTCCTCCTGCTGGTCATTTCTTACCGAGCAATAATATTCCATAACCTTCATATACCATAATTTACCCAACCATTCTCCAACTGATGGACATCCATTCATCTTCCAGTTTCTAGCTACAACAAAAAGAGCTGCCACAAACGTTTTGGCACATATATGTCTCTTTCCGCTCTTTAGTATTTCTTTGGGATATAATCCCAGTAGTAGCGCTGCTGGGTCAAAGGGTATGCACAGTTTGATAACTTTTTGGGCATAATTCCAGATTGCTCTCCAGAATGGCTGGATTCTTTCACAACTCCACCAGCAATGTATTAGTGTCCCAATTTCCCCACATCCCCTCCAACATTTGTCATTATTTGTTCCTGTCATCTTAGCCAATCTGACAGGTGTGTAGTGGTATCTCAGAGTGGTCTTAATTTGCATTTCTCTGATCAGAGGTGATTTGGAACACTCTTTCATGTGAGTGGATATAGTTTCAATTTCTTCCTCTGAGAATTGTCTGTTCATATCCTTTGACCATTTATCAATTGGAGAATGGTTCGGTTTCTTATAAATTATGGTCAGTTCTCTATATATTTTGGAAATGAGACCTTTGTCAGAACCTTTGTTTTTAAAAATATTTTCCCAATTTGTTACTTCCCTTCTAATCTTGTTTGCATTAGTATTATTTGTACAGAAACTTTTTAGTTTGATGTACTGATTGAATTTTTAAAAGCTGTTTCAGTTTGTACAACAGTATTCTAGGTGAAATGGTCAAGGCTAGAATTACTGGAGGATTTTTGCTTTCTTAAGATCTGTAATTAAAAAGTTTTGCCACTTTTTGAAGAATTGGTATTTCCATATAATTTCAGGTCTCCTGCTAGCTTGGGCAACTTTACCTTTAATTCATTCTACTTCCCTTTTAAAAATACACAGTTGGTTGCACAGTAAGATTTTGAAGTAATACTTGCAATATTTTTTCATCCAACTGAGAAAAATTATTTAAAATTAAAATTAATAGGAATTTTGTCCAGCAAAAGTAAATATTTTAAAATACCTTTAACTGTATTTAATCAAGACTAGCTTTAAATTAAAAAAAAAAGTATTTTTCTAAACTTTCAGTGCTTTAAATAGACCCTGTATATTTTGTGATATAAAATAATTTCTTTAATACCTCCATGGAAGTATATCACAGATTTGTATGATACAATTGGTAGAGAATGTTTTGGAGGAGCTATGTAGCTCAGTGACCAGAATGGCAGTCCTGGAAGACCTGAATTCAAATCTGAACTTAAAAACTTATTAGCTTTATGACCCTGGGAAAGTCACTTAAATGTATTTCCCTCAGTTTCTTCATCTCTAAACTGAATTAGAGAAAGAAATGGCAAGCTACTCCATTAACTCCGGCAAGAAGACCCCCAAATGGCATCACCAAGAATCAGACATGACAAAAATGACTAAATGACAACAAATAGGTCATCTTTTTACCATTGTAGAACATGTGTCATTCTTGGTGATATAGTTCCATTAATCTCTTTTTACAGGTTATCTACCAGATACACTGGAGACTTTTGTCTACTAGTTATTTTTTGTTTGGTTTTGTTAATTAACATTCTGTGGCTGCCCTGTAATCCTTAGCTTTTCCTATTTCATCCATTCTTGCTAATTAACAAATATGCCTAATTTTTTTTAGTCAAATGTATCCTTATTTGTGGGAAGTACCACAATGCAATAGAAAGAGCAATAAATTTGGAGTCATAAAACCAGATTTCAAAACCCAACTCAAATCCTTGTTACCTATTATGTGATCTTGGGAAAATCATCTACCTTTCCCAGGCATGTTGTATCCTACTTTCTAGAGCCCCCAAGGTGAGATGACCAAACATACTGTGCTTCTAGGGCCCCTACACTGGGGTGAAAAAACATATCATCTTAGTGGAAAAGTGATGAGGGGAGACTCCCAAGGATGGTTAAATATAGAGTCTGTTTATTCCAAGGCTTCTCCCTTTTTATGTCCTAATATGCATGTGCTAAGTATTTACTGCACTGGTGGGACCATATGAACAACTTGCTATTGTATGTAGATTGACACCTGGTATCACTGCTTCAATTACAACACAGGTTGTCATAACCCCTGGCTTTTCAAGAAGGCAGAGAACCCCTAGGGGAGATGGGGAGCTGAACCAGACACTGCTGGCAGGTTCGCTCTGGGTTGAGGGATCTTATACCTCACCCAGAGTTCCCCTACTGTCTGTGGCACTTTACACAGGCATTGGTTTTTTCATCAGTAAAATAAAAAAGTAGACTGAATATCCTCTGAAATCTCTTCTAGCTTTAGACCTGTGGTCCTTTGACATTTCTTACATATTCAGGTCATTGTTAACAGCCTATTTAGATCTTCACCAATTATCCACAGAGGCATTATAAGTTACTGGACCTGACGTTGGAATCAAAAAGAATTTGGGTGAATCTTGCTCCTGACACTTACTAGCTCTGTAATCATGGACAAGATATTTAACTTTTCCAAGCCCTAGTTTCCTTTTTTTCTTTTTTTTTAAATGTGAATAATAATAGCATATACTTCACATAGTTGTTGTTTAAAGATAATGCATGGAAGTTTCCTCTATATGGTTGAGCTGTTATTATTTCCAGTGCCCTCTGGGACTCTAGTTACTTTGATTCTTCTGAGATCACAGTGTTTCATTATTCATGACAATATAGCATCATTCTCTTATATCAGTAAGGTTAATTTCAGAATAATCAAAATGGATAGAGCTTTATCTTGGTTTCTATGTTTTAAGTTTCTCATATTTTGCATTAAAATACATTTTATTGTTCCTTTTTAATGATATATCAGAAACATTGTATTAACATTTCTTAATTTTTTTAACTCTGATTCTGTAGGGAAATCAAATATTTTATAATGGTTAAATTAACCCTTTAATATGCCCTATGTAGAAAAAGAAAGAATGTCTAGAAGATTAGGTTTTTTTTTTTTTTATTCATTTATATAGCTAGATTAACATTCATCCCTAAATTTTTACTTTTCCTCCAAAGTGTTTATCAAAAGGTAAGGCATTCATATTATTGTGCAAGGAAAATCTGAGTATTTCCAACTTTCAGTTTTGAACCTCTAATAAGTAGTTTTTTATGAACATAGTAATAACTTTTTTCTTTTTCTTTCTTATTTTTCCATTAATAGTATTTTATTTTTTCCAACTACTTTGAACATTTTGAATTACATTTTTTTTCCTCCCTCCCTTCCTGCCTCCCCAGAACAACAGGCAATATCATATAGGCTATATATGTATTAAGCATATTTACATATTAGTCATGTTGTGAAAGTGGAATCAGAGCAAAAGGAAAAAAAAAAGAACTACAAGAAAGAAAAAAACAAACCAAGTGAAAGTAATCTTCCCTCTTTAATCTGCATTCAGGCTCCTTAGATTGTTTTTTGAATATGACTAGAAATTTCCATCTTGAGTCTTTTGAAACTGGCTTAGATCATTATATTACCAAGAGAGCTAAATCTATCAAAATTGATTATCATGTATTGTTACTGTATACAACATAGTGATGATTGTAAGGAAAGTATTAGTGAAAAAGCAAAGATTTCTATGGAACTTTTTTGCAAATTGATTGACAGTCAGTTTCATATTGTTAGTTCTAATTACTGAGATAAAAGATTGTGTTTTTTAATAGACATTTAAAAATAATATGGAGATTTTTTTCTTTCTCAGATGAGTTAGAAGAAACAATTGAATAAGAAATTCAAGGAATAAATAAACTTAGAAAAAGCAAGACAAAAACATTTTATTTATTCCAACTCTGACCTAGTTCCAAGAGATATTAAGGTTAAAGGTAGGAGAGTGTTATTTCTCCTTATCAAAATAAAAAAAAAAAGGTCTGATGATTCCTTTGTGCCTTTTATCATTGTTGTACATCTGTGGTTTTTTTATGTATTTAAGATTTTCTTTCCAATACCATTTTGTTTTGGACACAAGAATCAATAGCTAGTCTAGTAATGAACTTATTACCCTTAACTCTTCCATATTTGATTCATTATACATTTATTGAGGTATAATACACTACTCATAAACTTAAAAAATATTTATAGCAGTTCTTTTTGTGGTGGCAAAGAATTGGAAATTAAGGATATTTCATCAGTTGGGTGGGGTTCTCTGAACAAGTTGTAGCCTATGTGGTATATTGTGATGGAGCACTATTGAGCTATAAGAAATGATGAATTGGATGGTTTGAGAAAAAAAAAAAAAAGGGAAGACCTATATGAACTGATGCAAAGTAAAATGATGAGAACTGGGAGATCATTGTCACAGTATCAGCAGATTTATAATTATGATCAATTGTGAAAGACATGACTACTCTGATCAGTACCATGATCTCAGGCAATTCCAAAGGACTCATGGTGAAAAAAATGCTATCTCTTTCCAGGGAACTCGCAGACCTCAGAGTGAAAACTGAAGTATATTTTTCTCTTTTTAGTTTTTTTTTTTTTGTTCTATTGGCTAATATGGAAATATGTTTTGTATGACTTCACATGTATACTAGATATCATATTGTTTGTCTTTTCAAAGTATGGGAGGGAGGAAAATAATTTGGAACTCAAAATCTAAAAAATAAGAAATATTTAAAATATTTTTTTAAAAAAGAAAATGCATGGAAAAATATATGAAACAACTTTTATTCTTCTCTTAACATTCCATTACTATTAAAAATAAAAATGATATCTTCTTATAAGCCTTTCACACATATTTTTGGTCAAACTGTAGGTTCCATATACATTTTTTAATCCCCCATTACTCAAAGCACTATCTTGCCTTTCTTGTCTATCAACTACTACCTAAAATAATTTATGCTACTCAGACAGTTTTGCAGATTTTAGATAGATTAATATATTGCTGATTTTAGACAGATCTTTAGGAAAACCTTGCAGGGTGGATTTCAGAGTTGCCAATTTTACTTCATAGCTTGCTATAATAACACATATATTGTATTCATAAAAATCCATGCATCATGAACTTAGTATGTTGATGTGACTAGACTACATGCCATGCATACCTATATTAACCTACTCTCACAATATACAGCAGGATAGTGAGAGGTCATTAATTTTGTCTAATCATAAGTAAAAGGATGGAGATGAAAATAAAAAACATTGTACTAACTCCCAGTGAGTATAAAGGCTTCTGGTCGTATATCTGAGCAAGATTATTTGGGAGCTGGAAAAAGGAGATATATTTAAAACTATTCTTGATGATTCTGGCCTCTCTTCACTATCATAAGTGAAGATATAACTATATAGTGGGAAATGGTGGAAAAGACTTTAAGCATCCTTCTCTTCATATAACCTGAACCCAGCCATGAAGGGAGAAGAGATTGGTCTGGGTTTACAACATATGAGATGTCAATAAGAATTTAATTATCCTGGGTACAAACATACCAAATAATTGCTTATTTCTTGGCAAACCCAACCTTCTGATTTATTATGATTGTAAATTAAAATATCTCAGGAGCAAAATCCTGGGAGAGCTGTGATTCCCATTTACTACCTGGGGACTCAAAGACCTATAAACATTTAAAATTTCTGCCTTATCTAATCTGGGTAAGCAATTCCTTTTGTCAGAAGAACAAACTAGGAATAGTATGAGATTAGGAATCAAAACAGATTTTTTTTTTTGCTCCTATTCGATCATTTAATAATATGTTATTGGATAAATTACAACTTTTTGCTGTTAAGATCTGTCAATATGTAAAAAGAGAGTCATAATGGCTATCTATGCATTTTGATAAGCTTCAAAAGAGTTGTGGCATGAGAATTGAAAAGTATTACACAAAAAGGAGAAATAATACTATGATACATTTTTGTAGTTCTATAAAGCATTATATAATCATAAGAAATAATTAACATTAATGCAGTACAAAATGCATTTTTATGGTCATATTCAGCTAATAATCTTCAGATTTTCATGCAAATATACCAAAAGTATGTTTGGGGAGTTTCTAGGTAATAATAATTTGTTGTCATGATTTTCCATGTAATAGAAGAAACTGAAGTTAAAAGTCAAGTTAGACATGTGGCTCTTCTGTTTGTAACAGGGCTCTGGTAAGTTTAAAAAATTTCCTTTTTTTAAACAGGACACTTAAAATGAAGTAAAAGCATGAAGAGGAATAGAATCCATCTAGCTATGTCATTGGTTATTTATTTATGGTTTCTTTTTTAGGCATAATGTGACATTTTATATATATATATATATGAATGAGTCAAAAAGATAGGGTAGTAAAAAAATGGCACCTCTTCTTCATTTCATCTATTCCCTCTCTCAAGGATTCAGTTCTTTCCTAAAAATAATGGCTACTATTAATTCACATGCCAAAATGAATCTGAGTCCTGGATGACAGAAATATGTATATTTTGTACTTTCTGTAAAGGTGACTCATAATCACCTTTCAAGGCCTGCTAGATCTTTCTTGGGAGATGAAAGAAGTAAAATCCAGTACTTTATAATAGATCTTTACTCTAGCAAATGAAGTCTATGTTACTAAATTTTAGCACATTAGAGACCACTCTGATTGTTGTTTTTCCTCCTACTGACTGTTCCAGGACTGATGAGCCTACACAGTAGTACCTAATTTCTTCCAGTGCATCTTAAAATGAAGTAGATCCATAAAATTAATTTTATTTCAGGTGAGCCTAACTTCACATAAGAAACATCTTTCTGAAAAACTTCAAATAATTCTTATTCTTATAAATTACAACATGCTTAGCCATTGATTTTTGATTCATTTAAATTTAATTGATGTTTAATTAATGCTTTCTTTAATTTTGTTTAGAAAATTGTAATTAATTTTTATTTAATCTTTGTCTTTTAATATAGACTTCATTTGTTTCCTCTTATTCATAAAGTGGGCACAAACCCCGAAATGAAATTGGACTATTTGTCATTTGAACAATAAAAAATACTATGACATTAATAAAAAAATAAGCCAATGACTTATAAGCATAAGATAAGTAGAAAGAGACATGAGAAGACCTAAATGAACTGGAGCCTAGTAAATGGAAACAGGAAAACAGTATATAGAATGATTTCAATAATATAAGTGGAATCAGCAATAACAACAACAACAACAAAAAACCAACAACTTTAACTGAATGTCATAAAATCATGATGACACAGTTAGCTAATTTCCAGGTTCATAGTTGTATAAAAATTCTTAGAGTTGTGCTCACAGAATTCAGGAATATGATTTTTCATTAGAATTAAGTATAGAGTTCAAAAGAAAGTAGAAAGCAGATGTCTTTAAAGGTGAGGGTGGAGGAATAGAAGTAACAATCATTTTACATCTCAATGTACTAACATTGTGTAAATCCCTCAGATAGCCTAATAATAAACATGGTAAAGTAGATAATCTTGTCCACTGTTGTAATAATCACTTGTTCTTGGATAAAAGACATTGCCATTTTATCTAAAATGATTACTTTCTCAGTTACAAAAATATTTCTTCTTTTCCTCTTGTCTCTTACCCTTGATCAGGAATTTTTTTTTTTAAATTCTAATAATAAATTCTGCTATTTACATTCCAAGTACTCCTGTTTCCTGCTTTGGTTGATCCCTTTTTTTCTCTACTCATCTTTGTTCTCTGAAATAATTTTTCTATCCTAAATTTCCATAGAATAATGTTGATTGTATTCTCTAAGCAGGCTTGAATTGTTACAAAAACCAAATCTGTACCCCAAGAATCTGAATTTATTGGTGAGAACAGATTTGATAACATGCTAAAAATCAGTTTACTTTTGATTCTATTTCCTATCTATGACTCACAAACATTAGCCCTTACTGCTGGGTATGCTTCTCCCAAGAGGTTGAAAAAATTTCTCCACAATTTGGTGTTGCAAGTAAGATGACTGTTAACTCCCTCAGAATTGTTATGAATGATTTGACAACTAAGGCAGCTTAAATGGATATAAAATAATTTTTTTAAAATCTACCATTTCCCCTGGTAGTTTGTATCTTTTTTTTTATTCTATATAGAGGGACTCATTTCCCCTAAATTTTCTTTGTCTAAAAGGAGATCAGAGTGAAACAAAAAGTTGATGGTAAAAACTGCTATTTTTCTGTTGACATAGCTTTACAGGAAGGATACTTCTGTCCTGGGGATTATCTTAGCCAACTCCTAAGGTCTTCTCTCCTAAGGTCTGATCAACCAAATGAAAAAAGGTGAAAATAATGAGTGGGAACTTCTGCTATTGAAAGTTTCAAAACTTTTGAGGACTATAGTTTCATCTCTGTGTTCTTTATTCTGATAATATAAAGAAAGAAAAAGAGAGGACAGAGAAAGAGAGAGGAAGAGAGGAAGAGACATTTCCCCATTTGCAGAAATTTAGGTGTGCATATATTTATTGACTGAGGCTACATACACTCCTATTTTCCAAGATTTCTCTTAGGTAAGGTAGATCACAAGGGCTGGATGTGGGAATCTCATGCCTCAAAGAGAAAACTTCTGGAATTGACCAACATCAGAACTAGACTGTGGCTTGAACCTTATGTTCCTCAAGTTTTAGAAAATCCTTTTCCAGTGAGATTAATTAAAGAAACCATCTAGTTGAATTGACTGTGTATGAATAATGATCAGTAATTACATGAGTGAACATAAAGCCTTACCTTGTCTTAAGACAAAACACTTGTTAAAAAAAACAAGAAAGACTTGTGGATAGATCTCACATTGAGAGTCCTTGCAGTCAGTAGTTCCTATCATAGCCTGAGGATAGTTTACATCCATTGGCATATTTATTAAACCGAAAATCAGTGATTCCTGAGTTTAGACTGATTTTTTTTTTTATCCCCTTATTTGTCAAATTTTATAGCAGTGAAGAGGGGAAAGGAGGACCTGTGGATAAAGACCTCAGTCCAGATTGAAGATTTTTTAAAAGTCACTCTAGTTCAGAAAAAACCTCTTACCTGGATATTTTTCTTTCTAAATGCATTTAATACAAAAGGGAATTTAGGACCACAATGACCTGAGACTTTTAAAAAAATTAGTTGTGTTTTGTTTGTTTGTTTTATGTAACATAGAATATATGCTATCAACACCATGTGTATTCTATGTCTTGATAAATCTAGATGATTTTTCTCTCCAAAGGTCTGATCAACCAAATGAAAAAATGTGAAAATAGTGAGTGGGAACTTCTGCTGTTGAAAATTTCAAAACTTTTGAGGACTATAGTTTCATCTCTGTGTTCTTTATTCTGATAATATTGATAATATAAAGAAAGAAAAAGAGAGAGGGCAGAGAAAGAGAGAGGAAGAGAAAAAGAGAAATATTTCCCTATTTGCAGAAATTGAGGTTTACATATATTTATAATATACACATGAACAAATATACATATATGTATACACATGTAAATGTATATATGTGTATATTTATACATAGATAACATCTAGGTGTTTGGGAAAAGCAAAAAAGATTTGATAAATTCTCAGTATCTATAATATTTTATGAGAATTTTCCAAACTTTGAATTTTTGAGCTAGGCAAGATTAATAAACTTTATCAACTCTCTAAAAGATGAAAATACAAAACTATTTGCAAATAAGAAGAGCCTTGAAAATTCTTACACAGTAGATGGAATTATGGAAGAACTAATACAACACAAATACAGAGAGAGAGAAAGAGAGAGAGAGCAAAAGGGAGGGGGACTAGCTTAAAAAGTTTCTGTTACAGAATTTCTGTTACAGAATCAGAAATGATTTGTAACATAAGTTGTCTGACTACTTATAATGAAATCCATGAAAACTAATTGTATAGAATGTACCTCACTTAGTATATGTTGGAATTATCCTTTTGAGTCAACTGTGGGTCAACAGATTCTAGTTTAAAAGTTTGAGATTTTTTGTTTTGTTTTGTTTTGTTTTTTTCCCCCTGGGTTTTAAAGGGAACACCATCTTCAAATACCAAATCATGAAGATGGACATATATATCTGGGAAGGTTGAAAAGAAGACTTTATAAAAGAAATGACAAAATTTTATGAGACCTCTTGAAAAATGTATGATTGGCTATTCCAAAATGATTTTTATGATTTTTATCTGAAACAAAGCTGACATAATTTTATCCTATTGTACCTGTGATAGTTTAGTCCTGATGGAATTATTTTGCTATTAATATAACCATATCCTTCCTTCTCCTTTCATAGCATATTTTCCTGACCAATTGCAGAAGTAGAAAAGTTTCATAATAAACTTTCTATTGTAGTCACTTGGCATCACTAAACCTACTATGATGAAGATGTGGAGATAAAGGATCCTGCTACTTGTATGTTTACTTTTCTGAATTTTTAGTCATGGCTTGTCTCAACTTCCTAACATTGGCAAGGATAAATCAGATCTCAGACTTGCTATCCCCTTGTTCACTGATTTAATAGTTATATATTCATGTATAAGATTATATTGTTAACAGCCTCACACTCCTTCCATCTAAGTAACGCTTACCATTCCTATGTGATATGAAAACAAAATATATCCTCTAAGGAGGGAAATGATAAATGATTCTTGAGTAGGAAAATTTACTTTGAGAAAGGCAACAACATCAGACTATGGCATATGTGGTAGGCTTCAAAATCTTTTTCCGACAGGTAAAGAATATATTTAAAGTACTCATGATAGCTGCCACTGTATTTTCCATGAAAATGTTAACAAGAGTCCAAATGAAGATGTAATCCTAAATTGTATATTTTAATTTTGATGCTGGGATAACAGATAAGACTGACAAAGGAAAAACAAGGTAATGAAGCTCATCCAGGTCCATTTGAATATTCACATGAATATTCATGGCTTTGACTATGATTTAATAATTGTTTAGGCAGCTAAGTGATATAGTGAATAGAGTACTAGATCTGGAGGCAGGAAGGTCTGAGTTCAAATTTGCCTTAGACCCAGCTGTGTGGAGTCATTTCAGCTCTGTTTACCTCAATTTTCTCAAAGATAAAGTAGGGATTGTAATAGTATCTTTTAGGATCAAGTAAGATGATAATTATGAAGTATGTGATGTGTAATAGGTACTTAATAATTTCTTGTTCCTTCCTTCTATAAATCCTCAAATTGAACTGAGCTCTTACAGATGAAATTTTTTCAATTGTTAGAAAGAAATTCCTAAGGTATGTTTTCCTCTTTGAAGTCTCTCATAAAATCAAGTAATAGAAGGACCTATTTTGCAGTCAGGTCATCAAGTATCTTTTAAAATATTTTCCCCTTACCTAAAAAGTATAGGGTTTTGGCAAAGTAAAAAAAAAAAAAGTAAGTGGCATGTGAAAATTAAATTAAAACTCTCAAAACTTTCAGATGAGATAGAGATACCCTGATCTGCTATTTAACCTATATAGCTGATGAATTATTATAAGTTTAGTACTTAAGTTGTTTGTTTTTACCACAGGAGTTAAAGGAAAGCCAATATGATTAGATTTTGTCAGTTTTTAAGAACTTACATTGTCTTATTATTAATAGGTTTGAGTAGCATTGCTTAGAAAATATACAAGAAGTAATGTATGATTTGGAATATGGCAAGTAGATCTATTTGGATTAGGGGAATAATGCTTCTGCAAATCTGCAATAGAAATAAGAAGAAATGCTCATTTCAGTCTAGGGATCACAATGAAAAATTAATAGACAATAATAGTCTATAGTAATGTTCTTCTTGGTTCAGTTTTTCTTGGAGTCTCTGGGAGCAGCCTTCCTTTCAGTTCAGTAATCACCACAAGTACAGCCAGAGTTAAAATCCAAATCCTTTATTATCTCTTTCAAAGTCTTGTCTCCTTTCCTGGGGCCTAGCTTTCTTTGAGGTCTATCTCTCTCCTTGGTTCCAAGAGCTTGTGCTCCTGCCACCAGTCCTTTGTGTTCTCTTCCTCAGCCAGCTTCTTGAGGGCCTCCTGAATGTGTCTTGGTTTCTGTGGGGGAAGCAGGAGGACCACCACCACGGTCTCTGTCTTCTAATTCTGATTCTGGATAAGTTTGTCCAAACTTATATGCTCTCTTATCATAGGTGTGAATCTTGTGGAACTATATTAAGTACTAAGCACATGTACCGAACTAGAGAACCATTAAGCACCATGCTAAACAACCATTATCTCTATCAATTCCACTGACTTAGCACCTTGTAAGAATCCTTTGTTTCAAGTTCAGAGTTCTGGCCCATAACAGTTTATGACAAATTTCTTTGGCTTAGAATTACAAAAGAAAAATGTTTTCCAGAAGCAAATGATTTCATAAAGTAGAGATCTAAACTCAAGATAGTGGAACAACTTGCTACTCAAAAGAACGTTGATATACTCACCCTATTCTTCTCTGTATTCATGATTATATAGTTATGTTTAAAAACTATTGTTCCTTACAGCACTGTGATCTTCTTAGAAAGGGACCTTAAGACTAGATTTAAGACAAAGAAGAAAGTTTAAATCCAAGCCCTCCTTATCCTAGATCAAATGAATTAATATTGGTAAAATTTGTTAGACCTACTACTGATTTGCTGAAACAAGACATGAGCTGAATTGTACTCTATTCATACCTGGGTGCAACTAATCTTGCCTGATGATGTTTTAAGTTGTTTTGGACTGAAAAATTGTTTTACCTTATCTTTTTGTGAGTTCTGTCCCTCCAGAATTTGTTTTGCAGTATTATTTACAGTTGTTTAGAGGATTGTGAGGAGAGTTCAGGAGAATCCCAAGGTGGATAATATTTATTTCTTCTTCATTTTTTATGAAAACCACTACAATATAAAAATTTCTTGACTACATAAAACCTACATAAGGCCTAAATCCATCTTGAGACATTATAGACAATTTCTAAAGATGATTATAATGTATAATGGGTATCATATTACTTGTCTTCTTAACTGGTGGTAAAAAGATCGTTGAGAGGGAATTTCATATATAATTTTCTTTCTGTGGTTTGGCTCTTCTTGGTTTAGGTATCAGCACCACATTTATGTTATAAAAAGAATTTTGTAGGACTCTTTTGCCTAATTAAAAAAAAAGTGTTTAATATTCAACATGTACAAGACTGCCTGCCATCTAGGGGAAGGGGTGGAAGGAAGAAAGGGAAAAATCGGAACAGAAGTGAGAGCAAGGGATAATGTAAAAACTTACCCATGCATATGTACTGTCAAAAAAAAAGTTATAATTATAAAATTAAATTAAATTAAATTAAAATTTAAAAAATAAAAAAATAAACACTTCTTTACCTTAAAAAAAAAAAAAAGTTTTATATAGAAAGCCTTGCAGAAGCAGAGAAAAAACAGTCATATCCTGGGGGGTAATAAACAGGGTGAGTCATCAAAGCTATGGGTCCCAGGAGCTGGAGCTTCAAAGATGTAGGATTTCAGTTACTAGTGCAAGAACATCCCCATCATCACACAGTACTGGTTTGCTCATGCCATTGTGGTGGTCTTATAGGCAAATGTGGACTTATCAATGCAAGCTACTTCTTCCTCTGGTCCAATGCCTTCTTTCACTTCCAGATATGGAGACAAATCACATTTTCCCTCCACTTGGCCCAGGAACCGGATTTCTCTACTTGGTGAGTATTTATATTTATTAGTATTCTACACCACTAGAAGTAGAATCTTTTGATGGAAAGTCAGCAGACTCTATGTTTATACTTATTTTTAACTGGTTTTGTTTCATTATTACTGATTTAATAAAGATGGGTAGCAGTATGAGCCAATGTGAGTTGGAAGTAACAATTTATTCTTCTACAATTCTCACATCCTTTTGCTTACCTGTCCAAGTTCAGATCTCCTCCAAAGTTTCTAAAAGTTTTACAGGGCAGATTTCATGCCTTGAAACCCAGATCTCTTCAGACTATTTCTTAGTCTCATCAGTCTTCTTCCCAGGGACCCTTTCTCTTAGCTATATTAAGAGTCTATCCTAACCCTAAGAACACATACCTCTCTACTAGCCTCTAGCATGTTGATCCTTGCCATTATCAGATGGTCAAAAAAGCCACAATGTGCCAATCTTCTTGATAAAATTGTTTACTTTCTTTATGATTTCCTGAAAACACTTTTACTCTATGGGGATTTAGAGGTACATTTTATTGTTAGCTACAGTGAGCTGCTTCATACCCAGGGTATAGTTCAGGTGGACTTGATGCCTAGTGGAGATACATTTCTCTCAAATGGTGGGTTACTGACTTTATAATTCATCAGACAATCATATCCAAATTCAAAATTCAAAATATCAGTTACAGTCCAAAAAGATTTTATCTCTAATAGCAAATTCTACTAATCATAGCTTAGAGCTAGATAGATTATTTTTAAAAGTTTATCAGGACCTATGAATGTAGGAGTTTAATAGGTTTTTCTTTTTTTATTCCAAGTCTAAACTCATCCTGGTACAAGGATCAGTCATTAAACAAGCTTTTAGATTCTTAGTAAATATATCTACCCCAACTACTTTCAGTGCTTTCTTGGGCAGGGTTATTTGATATCTCCTCTCTGTGAAGAGGAAAAAGTTTCTGCATACACTCATACTTGAAGATGAATTGATAAGGCTTTCATATCATTCCTCTTGTTTCACACATAGTAATTATCAATTATAGGTTTTACATGATGATGGTAATGCCAAAAAGTTATTTAAAAATTTCAAAATTTAATAGTCAAGTAGTCTTAGCTGTAATTTCCTCTAAATTTTCTAGAAAAGGTGAAAATACTTAATTTCCTAAATTATATTTACAAAATATTATAAAATGGGATTAGCAAAACTAAATAAATTCTCTACCTTCTTTTGGTTGTTCAGTTTACTCTGTCCCCAAGCTGTTGTAGTTTTGGAAGTTCTCAGGGAGCGTTTCTATTCCCTTAAATGAGTTTCCCTTTTATTTCAGGGAGAAAACAAAACAATTCTTAAAATTGAGATAAAATAGATTTTAAAATTGACTTAACTTTAGGTCATGAGATTCCCTAAGTTCTAATTAAATGTTCCAGACAAACTGAATCGTCATTGGTTATTTTTCAGTTCACTTAAACTATTTCTCTTTTGTGAGTCAGGAAAGGGTTAAAGTGCCAGTTTTTACTGACAGCACTGTCAGAAGTCTGACTCACAATAACTCAAAAGCAGGCTGTTTGTTACCAAATTCTTAAAGTAGCAGCAAACTGCTTTTCTATTTTCCTAAAGTTCTCAAACTCTTAAATCTTCTATTAATAGTATTGGTGCAAATAGATTACAATTTACATATCCCTTTAGTGGGCTTTGATTAAACTCCTTTAAAACTTTTTAATTATCATATCTGAAATAACAAATTTCACCAAACTGAATATATTTTCTTTCTAAAAAAAATTTCAACATTGACTCTTTTTTAAAAATTTTATAATTATAAATTTTTTTTGACAATACATATCCATGGGTAATTTTTTTACAACATTATCCCTTGCACTCACTTCTTCTGATTTTTCCCTTCTATCCCTCCATCCCTTCCCCTAGATAGCAGGCAGTTTTATACATATTAAATATGTAATAGTGTATCCTAGATACAATTTATATGTGCAGAACTGAATTTTTTGTTGCACAGGAAGAATTGAATTCAGAAGGTATAAAAATACCTGGGAAGAAAAACAAAAATGCAAACAGTTTACACTTATTTCCCAGTATTCCTTCTCTGGGTGTAGCTGATTCTGTCCATCATTAATCAATTGGAACTGAATTAGATCTTCTTTTTGTCAAAGATATCCACTTCCATCAGAGTACATCCTCACACAGTATTGTTGTTGCCCTGTATAATGATCTCCTGGTTCTGATCATTTCACTCAGCATCAGTTCACGTAAGTCTTTCCAAACCTCTCTGTATTCCTCCTGCTGGTCATTTCTTATAGAACAATAATATTCCATAACATTCATATACCACAACTTACCCAACCATTCTCCAATTGATGGGCAGCCATTCATTTTCCAGTTTCTAGCCACTACAAAAAAGAGCTGCCACAAACATTTTGGCACAGGGTCCTTTTCCCTCCTTAAAGATCTCTTTGGAATATAAGCTCAGTAGTAGCCCTGATGGATCAAAGGGTATGCACAGTTTGATAACTTTTTGGGCATAATTCCAGATTGCTCTCCAGAATGATTGGATTTGTTCACAACTCTACCAATAATGCATCAGTGTCCCAGTTTTTCCACATCCCCTCCAACATTCATCATTATTTTTTCCTGTCATCTTAGCCAATCTGATAGGTGTGTAATGGTATCTCAGAGTTGTTTTAATTTGCATTTCTCTGATCAATAGTGATTTGCTGAATATATTTTCCTTCCCTTCTTCTCACCCCTTCATCCATGTATTCCTGCTGCAGTCAGGGAAGAAAGGAAGAGAAAAAGAGAAAGAGACTCTCTTTCCTCTATGCCTTATTCCCCTAGTCCTGGGAAGGTCTTAATTTAGTTGAATTTGTTTACAAATTACACACACACAGGAACTCCAGACAAAATAGGAGTCAAAGAAAGGTTAGAAAAAGTTGTTATTTACCTAATTTTTTTTTCTTTCAGAATGGGATAAATTCCTGGAATTATCCCTGATGTCTCAGGAATTTTTTCTTTCAATTTTAAAAGTATTAAATGGCAAACTCCTTAATCATTGCTTTCTCTCAAAACTTTGAGAATGTGCTAAGATGTTTTTTTTTTAGCAGTTTTGTAATTTTAATTAGCTAACTATTTCTGAAGCTCCCAGCTTGGCCAGACAATGGTGGGGGTTGGGGAGGAGGGAATGGAAGGGAATGAACCCCGGGAGGCCAGACAATCTCCATATAGGCCACCAAATGTTGAGATACAAAAGGAGACCCCAAAAAGTTAGGGTCACAGACCGGTATTGCAAAGTGTGTCAAAAGAATTTGCAGGCTAGAACTCATCTCCAAGTCAAGAGGCAAAGTTTATTGCAATTGTAATGTCAATTGAAGCAGGACAAATTCCAAAAAGATTTAGCAAAGAACCAGGAGAAAGAAGCTAAATTTATAGGACAAAGAGAGGAGAGCTTCATGTTATTTATTTGCTAATTTTATGGCTTACAAGAGGATCTGAGGGGTGGTCTACTTACTATTGTCTCGGAACTTGGTTATCACATATTATCAATCAGATAATCAGCAGATTATATGACAGCAATGTTTGCAGGACTAACCTAAGGCCAGAAGACTTTAGAATCATTTCCTCTGAAGTCCTTTCCATTGTAAACTTATTTTGCAATCCTGCCATCCTGAGGTAACAATCAAAAAGAATTGAATGATTTGTGTAGACCTAGTTCTCAATTTGACATAATGAAACTGAACAACATACAAAAGACTATATAAAATGTCAATAATAAAGGTAATTTTGTTTATAATTACTAAGGAAAATTATACTAAGCATATGGAACAAAGACCATTGGCTCAAATAAATCAAGGAGATTTCTCTGGGCAGAAGCAGAAAGGAATTTTATTACGATCTCATGAGAAACAGTGTTTCTGTTCTAACAGGCAGTCAGGCAAGGAGAGACAAGTTACAGAAAGAGAACACCAAATTTTAGATCCCCTAACTCCTATCTACCACTGCCCTCCAATTCCTGTGACTGGGAGACAGGCTCACATTGTAAACTACTCTAGTTATAAAGAATAAGGAAACAGACATTAACCAATACAAAATCATAAAAGCACTCACAATCTAACTCCTGCTTATGTGACAAAGTCTCATGAGAGCATTCAGGGCAGGGAGACTTGGATTTCCTATTTCTCATAAGTCAGATGATTTTTGGTAAATGAAACTGAGACCTAGGATTTGAATAAATTTATCCTAGAGACTCCAAGAAGTCTTCACCAATAACACTCAGTCCCTCCTCTGTCTTCTAACTCTATGAAGACTTCTCACAGTATTGCTTCTATAGTTCATTTGCTTCTTCATTATCAGTCTCCTACTCCTTCTTCTACATCAACAGGTCGCACCTTTGACCTCTAAGAATCATTAATTTGATAGATCTTCCAGCCTGGCCCTTCATTCTAATCGAAATTGGATAATATAGATTCCAAGTAGGAGGACCCCACTGAGTGCTATGAGGATAGCTTTCTACAGCTATCTCCTCATGGATTGGAGTTCTGTAACCTCAGCTCTCATCTTTCAGGCAGCAGGACCACCTATCATCCCAACCAGTTATGTCCCCATAATTGGAGCAGGTAACTTTCACAAATAAAGATGCCTACCAAAAAGTCATCAAAAACTGAAATGCTAAAAGAAACAGACAAACATATGCACTTAGCAATAGATGGGTGACTAGGCCAAATACTCACTTACCTATTTTAGGATATAATGACCACATATTTTCCCTATTATTTGAATTGTGCTAATGGATTTTTCTGATCATTTGTTGGTTATAGAAATTTGCTATAATCAGAGACATGATTTAAATAGCATCAAAACTGGTCTTTCAGGTCTTGGCCTGAGAGCACATACATGATACAGGATAAAGCATCCTTAACTCAGTTTGACTTCAGGTAATTAATAGTTTCAAAAAACATAGTTATCTTTCAAATAGAGGAATTAACAATGATCCCAAGCTGAGCTTGATGTTCTTATCTGGTCACCCCATAGGATTTTTCTGTAGGATGTACTCTTTGATATACCTCCCTCCCCCACAAAAACATTTTTAATTGCCCTGGTGCAAAGTCAATTTTTACAGGTTATAAATTGTCCTTAACAATCCATTCCTGAGGTTTCTCCACAGGTCCTTCAACCTTGATGTAGTGTCTACCTCTTTTCAGCCTCTGGACCATGGTCTCTATCATCAGTAACATCTGATAAAGTCCTTCTCACTCTGATCCTCCCAAGATTTAAAAGGTACCCAGTCTCCTGGAATTACAAACCCTAAAGGTGTTCTAGGCCAACAGTTTTTGTTTCCTAAGGACTGAAAAGAATAAGGACACTTCCAGTATATAATTCTTAAAACCTTATTCTTTGTTTCAAAGGAGGGTCTTTCCCTTTTTCCTCTATCTCAAAGGGGAAAGCCCCAGATTTCTTCTGGTACAGTTCTAATTCTTTAACGAAGCGATCGACAAACATTTGGTCCAAAGCAATTAGTATCTAACATCAGTTTAGTAACATGTTTCATAAAAACCCGATTCATTCTTTTCACTTTCCCTGATGAGGGCAGATGCACTTAATTTGCAGCCCCACCTCCCCTTCTCTTATTTCTTGTAAAACCTTAGGAGTAAAGTATTTTCCATTATCCGAATTCAATAGTCTCTAGCAATACATATCTAGGTATAATTTATTTCAATATTATTCTACTAACTTCTCACAATAGCAGAGCTTAGAATAAAGCATCTACCCATCCTATCAAATGGTCCACTATAACCAACAATTACATAGATAAAAACTGTTTAATTAAACAGACAAAAAGTGAGTATAGTAATATGTGAAACATTTCAGTGATGGATATTGTTAGGCATGAATAAAATATGACATTCACTGGAAACATCAATGACATTGAAATAATTAAGTGTAATCTTTGCTAAAAGGGGCATCCTTTAACTACATTTAATTTCAACAATCTAGTGAGAAGTAATAAATGGTTTAAGATAATTTCAATAGAGCCACTTTTTAAAAAAAATTGGACAGTACATGAGGGAGGAGCAGAAATGAAATAGAAAAGCTTTTCTGTGTAAAAGAATAAAAAATTGAACTGTATATCACATTGATAAATGCTATCTCACTTAAAGCACTATATTTTAGTTAATTAATCTCAAAGGTCTTTGTTTATAGAGTACATGAAGAAGACCTTCTGAGAATTATTAGAACTTTTTCTTCTTATGTTGTTATTATGGGTCCTTAATTGTGAGCCATGGGCCAAGTGATTTGTTTGGCAAGGAAATTATATTAGAAATTGTAACGGCTCTTGTTAAAATGCTTTTAGAGGCATATCATACATCCAGTGGTGGATTTGCAAGACTATAATAATTCTATGTGGTAAAATAATAATTGTAGATAAATGTCTGTCCATTTCACAGTTGAGAAAACTGAGTCTCAGTTAAAGTATATGAATCATCCATGGTTATAAAGTAAGTATCAGAATTGATATTCAAATATAAGCTTTTTAAATTCCAACTTCAGCAATCCACCCACTATTCTTCTGTTTAGAGTTAGGGCCTTAAGGATAGGCGAGTATGACCCTGAGATAGGAGGTTTGTGCTTATAGGTGCAAGAATTTAGATCTCAATGGGGAATATTTGTATAGGGCTTACCCTTGATTACTAAATTAATTGAAGAAGATGAAAAGGCTGATACGAAGATCACCCTAAACCTCCCCAGGAGCTATTATGGACTAGCATGAGATGATTTGAAAAATGGAAAATTTTAGCAAAGCAATAAATAAGCATAAATGGTATATGTCCCACTCAGAGAAGCACTGTTCTTTGGAAATTTATTGTTGTTTGTCCATTCACAAGAATTGGTAAATATGAAATAGAGTGGGAGAGTACATGAAAGATAAGTTCCTCAGCAGAACTCACAATTATCCAGTAGAAAAGGAGCATCCCATGAGCTTGGAGCATGCCCTTAGCTGGTAGGCTAAATCTTGAAAGGGTCTTAGCACCCTAAAAGAGTTAATTAACTATAAGGAGAATTAGGGTTGGGAAGCAGAATGGAGTTAGGGAAGATACACATGACATGGAGAAAGGGTAAGGAGAAACACACCAAGAAGAGGAAGAGTGTCATAGTGGACTAACTCAAAGGAGGGTAGCAGCCATCGGATGGCCCATAAGTAGATATTATAGGGAAAAATTAACCTCAGGGACATAGCTGGAATTTCTGACAGGGCATGGCAAGGTGAGACAGCTCAAGACCTCTACAGAATGGGGGATCTTAGGGTTTTGAAATAATTTGGATTTCAGACTGGATGACCTCCCCAAAAGGTGGGACCATGAAGCTAAACTGATCTCTATTCAGTGCCTTTCCCCTACTTGCCTCATGCATCAATTCTTTAGTTTCTCTCTGTCCAAAACACCATTCAGGTTCTCATCAATTAAGGTAAAGAATCTCTTCTTTCAGTTAGGAAAAAAAAACAAAAACAAAAAAACAAACCTTCCCTCCTTTTCTCCTTCCTTCCCTTCTTTCCTTCCTGCTTCCCTCCTTCCTTCCCTCCTTTTGTCCCTCTATCCATTTAGGTATCATATCCTTAACTATAGATGATCTTAATAACATTTTTTCTCTTTTGCATTTCTGAACCTTCCCAAGATATCTCGGGGTTTACTGGATAGATTTCTTTCTTAAGGACCAAGCCTTAAACCCAAACCAATCTGATTTTAATCCTAAATAGGATTAATAGGTCCCAGGTCAAGCCTGTTTGGTCACAGGGTTCTGGTTGACTCAGATTGAATATAAATAGCAGTCATTTCTGCTTTGGTCAGAAACCCTGACCAAAATACTGAAGGTCTTTCTCTCCCAGATTCATTCATTCATTCGTTTTTGCGACTAAAGATTGGTGACCACAAAGCTACTTGGAATACTATATCTGCAGAGGCCACCAGATGGCCCTCCACGCTTGAATTTTTCAGTTCACTTCCTCAGTATATGCATTAACAACTCCTAGTTTCCATCTTAAGCAACTAACAGGACATTTTGAGATATAAACCTTGCTTGTCTTAACCTAGATTTCAAACTAGCATAAGGGAAATGAAAATTCCTTCAAAATTTGTGATTTTTGGCTCATTTTTACTTCAATTTCTTTAAGATTGTAATCTTTCTCAAATTTATATGAACTAAAAATATTATTCACTATATTGTAGTTCATTTTTGATAGTAAAAAGACTTCAGAGTTAGGCAATGATGATAGCAAAAACCTTTTTATTTGAAATTTTATTTGGCTCTTTCTTTTAAAAGAAAAAAGAAAAGAAAAGCTGAAAGGAAAGACAATGTGATTTAATTAGGGAACAAGAGGTTAAAATAACAAGGGAAGAATACTAAGAGAGTCCAATAATCCCATTGAATTGGGACAATAACCAACACAACAAATTAAGGTAATACTACAGCCTCTCTTATAATGAAAGCAAGATTTATACCTTTAAAGTGAGAAAGGGCAAAGCAGTAAAAGTATACATCCAGAATTATTGCTACCAAGTATGATGGTTGTTAGATTATAGCAGTAAAAGGGAACCCAAGATGACCTGGGCCATAGGTCTATGCCTTTAGTCAGCTCAAACATTCTGCTTAACACATGTTAATAGCCACTAGTTCAATTTGGAAGTTACAGTAGCTTTGAAAAGGTTTTGGGATCTCAGGTATTATTTAGGTCAGAGGTCCTGTTGGTTGGTAATCCATTTCCCTTTCCAAGAATTATGATGTTGAGGAAATTTCATTCTTCTAGAATACTATTGTCTACCCAGTTGAACTCTGGAACTCTTGAAGTTAGGCTTCCTAACAAGGCAAATGGAAAAGTTTATGCTATATAAGAGATCTTCTTTCTATGACTATCTTGGCTCTAGTCTGGGATCAAACTGCTTAGAGAATTCAAACTGTCTTCTCCTCTATACAGAACACTGACTTTTAAAAAGAGAATCTTTAAATATTAAGGCCATGTGCAAACATATAGCTACCATTGCTATGTACTTCTGCAAAAAGTCAAACCACCTACTGGTAGGAAGGAAAAAGAGAGAAGTCTCCTTGCTATATTATAGAAGATATAAGAAAAAAGACAGCTAAAGAATCCTGAAGAGTGAAAAGGCAAGCACCCAGTCATCTGACATCCTCACTTTTATAGACAAAAAAGCAGCCAGTGAGATTGTTGCACTGAGTCCATCATTAGGAGTCAAAAGAGTTTTTATGTTTTCACAACGAAAAGGCAAAAAGGTAGTATACATTCCAATATCCATGGAAGTTGACATTCAAACCTAATATTTCATTATCTTCATATATGACAACTTGTTCATCCATTCTCCAATTGATGGGCATCTATTCAGGTTTCCAATTTTTTGCGACCACAAAAAGAGCTAATACAAACATTTTTGCACATATAGGCCCTTTTTCTTCCTTTATGATTTCATTGGGATGTTGACCCATTTGTTGGGTTAAAAGCCTCTGGGCATAATTCCAAATTGCTCTGCAGAATAGTTAGACCATTTCACAACTCCACCAACCATGCATTAGTGTTCCAGTTTTGTTGCATCCTCTCCAATATTTATCTTTATATGTTCCTGTCATTTTAGCAGATCTGAGAGGTGTTGAGAAGGTACCTCAAGAGTTGTTTTAATTTGCATTTCTCTAATCAGTAGTGTCAGAATATAAAATTCTCAAAAGAAAGGGATAGTTTCTTCAGAAAAATATTGTGAGAGTAATTTGAACCAAACAAATTCTATCTTCTAAACGGACTCCATTTTGACACCTAAGTTTCATCTGTAAATTCTACTTGCTTGCTAATTAGGGGAAGTAAAGGACATCCTATTTCACAATTGGAAAGGTCCACCTGATTGTTCTCCCTCTACCAACTCTTCAAACTTACTCATTCCTCTCCCAACTCAGAAAAACTCTAATTGTTCTTCTAATTAGAAATCAGATGACCTAATCTTGTATTCTGGTTTATTTCCTCTTAATTATTTTCTTTTAATGCATAAAAATGTTTTCTCCTACATTCAGGGTTCAGTGCCAAACTGAGGAGGCCCAGTCCAGATTTGTTATACAATTGGCAGGCATTGATATGCTTAGAAGCTCAAACCTTCCTTCCTTTCTTTCTTTCTTTCTTTCTTTCTTATAGAGTACATGAAGAAGATCTTCTGAGAATTATTAGAACTTCATTATTTACAGTAATCTTTATCAAGATGCACTTTCCCTCCTTATCTTTTTAATAAGATTTATTTTTACTTTTGCTTTATCTGAGATCAGAATTGTTACCCCTGAAGCATAATTCTGTTCCAGCCTTTTACCTTTACTCTATATGTATCTCTCTGTGTCAAATGTGTTTCTTGTAAACAACATATTGTATGATTCTGTTTCTTAATGCACTCTGCTATTTGCCTCTATTTTATAGGAAACACATTAATAGTTATGATTACCAGCACTGTATTTCCCTCCATCTTATTTTCTCCCCTATATATCCTTCTGTTCTCTCTTTCCATCCTGTCCTTTGTGGTGTGTGTTTTTTTTTAAACCCCTCCCCAATACCTTATTTCCTATCACCCCTACCCCTTCTCTTAGTAATGCTTTTTTAAACCCAATCCTTCCTTTACCTTATCTTCTATAAAACTTTCCCCCCTTCTCTTACCTTTTCTCCTACTGTTCCTACTCTTGCTTCTTTCTATTCCTCCTTTTTCTTTTGCTTTCTCCTACTTTTTTTACAGGATTAGATAAATATCTATAGCCAACTGAATGATTGTTATTCCCTCTTAAAGCCAAAATCAATGAGTTCAAGCTTTAGACAGTGCTCATTCCTCTCCCTTTTCCCTTTTTTATTGATTATAAAAGGTCTTTTGAGTCTCTTGGTGTAAACTAATTATCCTATTATACCTCCCTTTCCCTCTTTTTTTTTTCCAGTACAGATCTTTTCCCATTCCTTAATGTCTTTTCTTTTGATGTCATCATGTCAGAGTCCATTCAAGATCATACACTCAGTTCATGTGATGCTCCTCTCTTTCTGGCCCAGTGTCAGATACAATTCTCAAGAGTTATAGATATAATTTTCCCATCTAGGGATATAAACAATTTAACCTTAAATATATCTTTTTCCCCTGTTTACCTTTCTATAGAACTCTTGAGTCCTGTATTTGTTAATTAAAATTTCTGTTTAATTCTGTTTTTTTTTTTTTTTTCAATAGAAAAGATTGAAAGTCTCTTACTTCACTGAACTCCATCTCCTCCCCTGAAAGATGATGCTGAGTCTCACTGGATAGTTAATTCTTAGTTGCAACTCCAGGTCCTTTATTTTTTGGAATATGGTATCCCAGGTCCTTTGATCCTTTATTGAAGAAGCTGCCAGATTCTGGGTAATCCTGATTGTTGTTGCTTGATATTTGAATAGTTTTTTTGTCTGGCACCTTGCAGTATTTTTCCCTTGAGATTATAGTTTTGAAGTTTCACAACAAGGTTCCTTGGGGTTTTCCTTTTGGAATCTCTTTCCAGAGGTAAAAGATGAATTCTTTCAATGAGTATTTTTCCCTCGGTTTCTAGAATATTGGGGCAGTTTTCCTTAATGATCTCTTTTAGAATGATATCCAAGCTCTTTTTTTGGTCAGATAGGCCAATAATTTTTAAATTGTCTCTTATGGATATATTTTCTAATTGGCTATTTTGCCAATGAGGTATTTCACATTTTCTTCCATTTTTTCATCTTTTTAGTTTGTTTGACTGATTCTTGTTGTCTCACAAAGTCATTATCTTCCATTTGCCCTGTTCTAGTTTTTAATGTGAGATTTTCTTCAATTATCCTTTGTATCTCTCTTTTTTTTTCATTTGGTTTATTCTATGTGTAAGTATTTGTTTTCTTGAGACAATTTTTTTCTTTCCTTTTCCAAACTGTTGACTCTCTCATGCATAACTCTCATTTCTTTTCTCATTTTTTCTTCTAACTCTCTTTGCCTTTTGGAGTCTTTTATGAGCCAAGAAACCTCTTTGGACTTGAGATCAATTTATCTCACTCTTTGAGATTTCTTCTGTGCATATTCTGTCCTTCTTTGAATTGGTATTTTGCTTTACCCTGTCATTATAGTAGCTTTCTATAGTCAAAGTTCTTTTCTGTTTCTTGCTCATTTTCTTTCCTTTTCTTTTGGTATTTCTTCTTCTTCTTCTTCTTCTTCTTCTTCTTCTTCTTCTTCTTCTTCTTCTTCTTCTTCTTCTTCTTCTTCTTCTTCTTCTTCTTCTTCTTCTTCTTCTTCTTCTTCTTCTTTCTTTTTTCTTTTTCTTTTTCTTTTTTTTTTTTTTTTTTTACTTTTAAGGTGGAATTCTACTTCTGGAGTAAAGGTAGTGCTGTCCCAAGCTTCCTTTGCAGTTCTGAGTCATGGCTTTGAGGACAGGAGCCCCTTGTGTTTGCAAGTTTAGCTTTGACTACTCTTTCTAAGAATCATCCTGCTTTCCCAGAATTTGCCTTCTGAGCTGGCACTGGAAGCTGCCCCACTGATTTGCTCCACTACTGAGTCAGAACTGAGGATCTTAGTTACTGATTTGCTGTGGTTAAGACCTTTTCACTGGTTTTCCCAGAATCTATCTGACCTGAGCCGAATACCCTTTTTACCCCAGTGGACCTTTCTTGAAGTTTTTTCAGTCTATCTCGAATTGGAGAGTGTTTCATTCTGTCAGTGTCTCTTAGAGGCTTGGTTTCATGTGGCTTTCCAGGAGAAACTCCATTCAGGTTCTTAATATAAAAATTTACCCCTGGTAGCAGCTAATTGTCTCCTGTTTTAATTGTTCACATTTTGGTTTTAATTCAGCCTTACTTTCAATTTTTTTTTTTTGTGCTTAGCCTACAAATACCATTTTCCCATTGATGTCTTTTCCATTCATTTATTCAGCTACCTTACTGGCATCCTTACGTTTTGTAAAATTCACAAAAATAAAGCCTTTGGTCTTCCACTAGAGTCAGTCATCACTTTTACTCTCAAGGTTTTGTCTTATTTGTAGAAAAGTTCTTTTAATCTTTCATCACCAGTGCCATTGTCAAAGTTTTTTATTATAAGCATTAGTATTGGCAGTCAGTTACACTTTGTGGTTGTGCTGAAACATGCAGCTTATCTTCTCAATGGCCCAAACTTTATCATCCTGGATTTCAAAGTGCACAAATGCATAACCTTTAAGTCTATTTTCATCATATACCACCTTGTAGGATAAAGTGCTACTCTATGTTGAAAAGGTGTCATAACTTTCCTTGTCACCTTGAACTTAGCCAGATTTTTAATGAAAAAATTCCCAGGTCCTGATTTCTTAAAAAATCTTGCAGAGACCCCATAATATGAGTATGTTTGCATAATATGGATGTCTTCACCTATAATTATATTGAAGTTCATGATATCCAGGGAACATTCAGCATCTTCTGGCTGCTGGAAGTTGACACAGGTACATCCCAGGGAAGGCCTGGTAATCATGTCCTTGCAGACCTGGATGGAGAGTACAGATCTCATACATCATGACTTTGGTGACAGCTGAGTGCAAGTCACCCATATCCAGGAAAGTCATGGAGTGTTCATTTTCTCATCCCACAAGACTGCAAGACCCCTCAGGAGTAACTCTTTCTGGAATCAAAACGTAGAAAAAACAAAAACAAAAACAAGAGGCCAAAATTTAATAATGGGCAAAGGGCAAGAGAAAGTCTGAATCCAGCAAATCACAGACACATGTGACACATGTGAAATCTCTGAACCATCTGATAAGAGTGATTTTCTTGCCCCTCAGGTGAACTTCAGGCTCTTCCCAATTAAATAGCTTTTCAATCTCAAAACCTCCTCCTGTTAAAGAAGTCCAGCCAAAAGTTGGGAGATTTCAGATAAGGAGGCCCCCAGTTTGCTGTAACTGTAAGTAACAAGGGGTGGGGTGAGGGGTAGGAACTGGATTTGGATTCTATCACAGGAGAGAAGCCACGTGGGAGAGCATGGAGCCCACAGATGGAGGGAAAGAACAAAGGGAGGGGGCCAGCACACGGTTCAAGTTCATGTTGGGGCCAGAGATAGTGAGCTAGAGCATCAGGCTGAAAGCAGGGGTCCACAGCCAGCCACTTATGGGCTTATCTGGAATGGGAAGGAAGAACATTCAGGGAATGTATACATGAGGAAGTCTGGAAAACAGTGTCTCTGGGTACCTTGACAAATGATAAAATGTTGATAAACTATTATCCCTTTTCCTACTTCAATCCTTCCCTTTGTTTTCTCACCCATTCTCTTTCAGGCTTTCTTCTTACTGAGGAATTACAGCATTCATTTTTCCCGTTACTGTTAACCTTTGACTTTTAGGTACATCAGATATTCCCTCTCTTTCATATTCCTCTTCTCCCCATTTTCCTTTCCCTCACATTCTGTATTTCAGTCTCACACACCTAAAAATGACTCCCTTAAAGATGGGAGAGTAGTCATGGTTAGATCATGATGTTTCAGGCCTGCTTCTCCACAGTCACATCCATTTGACTTCTATTTCCATTCTTATCTTCTTATGTAAATTTAGAAAGAAATCTCTTAATCACTTCTTTTTTTATTCTCTTCCAGGGTTGTTTTATTTATTTACTTTTTGTGTATTTATGTTATCTGGAGTTTGACATCTTTGATTCATATCTCTTATACTTATTTAGTCCTGTATTTTCTATATTCTTAATGGAATCAAAACTTTTGATGTACCTACTTTGAATTTGACAAGCAAATAATTTCTTCAGGTCTGGATTTCTTCCTAGAAATGCTTCAAAATCTTGTTTTTTCTATTGAATGTCCATCTTTTTTTTGAATTTATAGCTAAGCTTAAATTTGCAAGATAAATAGCACTAGCTACAGCTTTGAAATGTTTTATATTAAGAAAGATGAGATCATATGTTGACCTGAAAAATTTCTTGCTATAATTCCTGTTCCATTTTAAAGAATTTGAGCCAGTGATTATAGATATTATCTGCCCCTGGACCTTTTCAGTTTTTCAGAGAAGCTAGAGTTTTAGTAACTTCCCTTGATGTAATTTTCTTTCATTATATTAATGTTACAACATGTCAGTATTACCACTCAGAGCCAATTCCTTTGAAGGAAAATCCTATCTTTGTCATCATAGTTTTTTTTTTCACTGATCGCTGCTCTCAATGTCCAAAAAGCAAGTTTTTCTTTATCTTCTTAATAATTAACATCCTGGAGGTGGGCACCACCTCTTTCCTGTGTATAATGATTCCTAGTATCTGGCAACAGATCAGAATGAGGCTTGAGAAAAGAATCCCAGTTCCTAAGTTTGCTGCCTGAACTGATTCCTCAAATCTGTGGCTTTCAAGGAGAAGCATTAAAAGATACAACAATAAGTGGTACATATATAAGTGGAAATATTTAGCATAGTGAAAGACACTCTCAAAGAGGCATGAGAACCTTCAGTTTTACAGAGTCACATGCCATAAACTCATGGTGATAAATTAATATACATTCCCTCTTCTCTGTTGACTTGCTAGGACAATCTGAGCATCCTGGACAATGCCAGTCTTAGGGAAGCAGATAGCTTCATCCCCATCCTATAGTTTTCTCCACCTGCATTCTCAAATCTTAAGAATGACTTCTTAGAGAGGGACCCCACCTCATCTGACCCTTCGTTCCTTTTTATGGGATCCACCATTAATGTCACTGAGCAGGCCCTAGAAGAAGGCACTAGACAGATCAGGAAATATTTCAGGATACTCTCACCAAAGCTGAAGTGCACTGGTCTCTCTCTGTCTAGACTCCTAAGTGCCTAACTGCTTGGAGCAACCCTGACACTTGTTTGAGACTAAGGTATTCTTCTTTTGCATCACATCTTTTCCTATTTCTGCTCCAAAAACTATGCACATTCCAGAGGAGACATTGTTATGTTTTTGAAATCATTCTGGCCTTATTATGTAATTTTAGAGATATTTATTTTTTATCAAATTTCTGTTTAAGCTAGAAGCAAAGCATGAATGCTTTTAAAGCATTTACTATGTGCCAGGTGGTTCAGTGGATAGAGTTCCAGGCCCGGAGTCAGGAAAACCTGAGTTCAAATCCGGCCTGAGACACTTAACAGCTGTATGACCCTGGACAAATTACTTAAGTCTATTTGCCTAAATTTCCTTATCTGTAAAATGAACTGGAGAAGGAAATGGCAAACTACTTCAGTATCATTATCAAGAAAACCCTAAAAGGGATCATAAAAACTCAAACACAATTGGATATCAACAACATATACCAGAACCTCAAAATATAAAAAATGAAGGAGACAAGGAAGTAATTAGGTAGATAAAAGATAAGTACCAGAAAATTATAGGGGATGCCAAAGAGATTTCACTAACATTAAAGAATCATGAAATACTTCTTGCAGAAGGGGGAATTTAAATTGAGACTTGAAGGAAAGCAGGAAATATAGGAGGTAGAGGTGAGAAAGGAGAAAATTCCAGGCATGGGGATAACCAGTGATCAAGATACAATGACAGTAGGAAGGGAAAGGCTCTATTTCCCTAATAAGTTGTGGTCTAAAACTGCATTATGGAAAGCACCAAGCAATAGTGATTGGGAGGTCACACATTTTACTTATTGACTTCTTTTTCTTGTTTTCTTTTATTTCTTTTTTCTAATTTTCCCCTTCTTTCCCTGCCCCTTTCTCCATCTCAGTTGATAGGTTAATTCACAATCTTTTTCTCTTGTTTTAATCTCTTTTATTTCTTCATTTTCTTTTTATGTGATATTTTCTAACAAGGCTATCTTTACTTTATTGCTTTCATTTATTAATGTCTCCTTTCTGTATGCTTTAAACATTTATTCTAAGATTCATGGTGTGTATACTTACCTATTCCTTCTTTAACTTCCTAATATTCCTCAGGGAAATAAAGCTTCTAATGTACTAAGATTTAATTCTCTCTTCTATCCAATTTCTTTGTTATTGCCTTGTAGATCTTAGCCTTAAAGAGCACAGAAAATTTACTCCATGTTAGAAATTTCACCGTTTCAAATTATATAGTCCAATTTTACCCCTTTCAATCCATTAGCATTTTGTTTCTATTTCACATGCACTTTACCACCTGGGTCTATACATACCTATAATTTTAGATGCTAGTTGCTCCCAGGAGCTCTGAATTCTATTCTTAGCCTGAATATTATCCTTAGAAGCATGGTAATCTTTCACTTGAAGCAATCTTTCTGTGCACAAACTCTTTGCTGATTAGACCTATTATAAACTTTGTATCTTCCATTATTGAACATAATTCTCTCATCATGAGAAGGATCTTCTGTGACCTATTCCCCTCATTGCATTAAGATCTCCCCCTCGTTTCAGTATCTTCCTTTGCCACTTCTGCCATTTCCTGAGCAACTATGAGTTATCTTTATTTCCATGTTTTCCCACAAATTTAAATAAGATACATCATAAATTACCTTCTATTCTCCACTTTCTTCTCTCCTTTTATGTACTTTTATTCTATAATTTAGTGTCACACAATATAATGAATGATTCATCTACAGGGAGATTTAATGAGTTTAGTTCATAGACCTGTCCTTCACTGTTACTTCTGAGTTGAATAAGGAAATGACAAACCACTCCAGTGTCTTTGCAGAAAAAAAACAAAGAAAGGGCCACAAAGTCAGACACAACTGAAAACTAAACGACAACAATCTTAATCTTTTCAAGATGACGAATATGATTCTTTTGAAGAGATTTCATTTGTTATCCTGAATGAATTAAATGATGTTGGATTATGTTCTCAGTACTGCTATACTGAAAGTTTGAGATGGCTTGCATTATGATCATTGTAACAGCTAAAATAGTGTAAAACAGTATTTTTTTTTCTGTGGTTTATTATTGATTTAATTGTTACTATTATATATGCAGTAATTTTGATATTTATTTAATTCTAGAAGGCTTGACTTGAGTGAGATATAAGAAACTGCTCTTGGGAAAAATATATTTTCTTTGTTTATTAAGTGATATTTGATGAATTGGTATAGAGTTCTGAACTTAATTGTGATCAACTGAAAAAAAAAAGTTGAAATTTTATTAGTAAATAAATAAATATCTAAGAATTAATTCTCTTAGATTTCCCTAGAGCTTGGCAAGATAATATTAAATATGGAAATGAATTTTGCTGATAGCTGACATACAGTATCAATGGGTGTGGTCAATATCATATCCTCTACTCTTAGCTTTAAAACAAAAAAGCAGATTTGCATTCTAAGCACATGAGAATCCTAGAAACAGTTTGGAATCCTTGAAGAATCAATATGTAGAATTTTTTATTATCACATATACCTGACTCAATCCCAATGTATCTAAGTCAATAACTACTTTTCTGCAGAGATGTGAATTCTTTTTATCCTTCTGACAATTAATTTCCTCAAGGTGAGGAAAAAATATTTCAAAATATTTTATTTCAGAACCTTGATTCCTCTTGAGATATCTTTAGATTAGCTCTAAGCTCCCTTCCAAATTCAGAGTTCCTAACCACATTTTGTATTTTGGACAATATTGAAAATGTATTGATGATTGTGGATCCTTTCTTCAAATAATGGTTTTAAATGTTTAAAACGTAATTACAAAGGTTACAAAGGAAACAAGTTATATTGAATGATATATAGAAAAACATTAAAAAAAGAAGTCCATGGACTCAAATTAAGTAGCCCTTTTATGTTAAGCTCATTTAACTAATAGAGCAAAGGCATATGTTACTTTTTAGTGACAATTCAAAATAATTGAATACAATTAGAAAAGAAAAAGCAGAGAGGAAATTGTTAAGAAAGAAGAGAAACCCATTTCCAATGGCATTAATGAATGAGACCATTTGGAAGGTATTTTGTGACAGACACATGGAATTAGGGAGCCTCTCCTGGAAGGATGTAGAGTTCTCTTATTGACCATTGCTTTCTACAACTAAGCTCACAGTGCCCAATTCTACCAGTGTATGTATGGCTGGCAATACATTAAGTCTTTGCTGGGGCACCCAGTTTATGTGTAAAGAAAAGCTTAGGGGCCACCCAGAAACATTGGGATGTGGAGATTAAAATTATCCCACATATAATAAAAGACTTATTATTTTATTTATTTATTTATTTATTGAGTATTTTATTAAAGAGTCCGTGGCTCCCTCTAATGAAGTGGTCCTCAGATCTAATGATCTGAGATGCCTCATTCTTCTAGGACCTTATTTTTGTAGGGCTGGATGTCCAATTATTTTGGAACAGCTATATCAAATACAGCATAATTTCACTGAATAAGCAAAATAATATGTCAGCAGGGTTACAAGTTGGGTGAAGCAAGCAGCTTTTCAACAGAAGATAGACAGACTTCCCCTTAATTTTGGCAGGAAGAAATGGTGCAAGCCATCACAGTGACCTAAGTGATCATCTACTACTATTGGACAAAGGATAGATTTGGAGGTTCAAAAATATTTTGGGGAACTTTCTGTGTAGTTGTGATCTCTACCATTTTGGACTTGTTCATCATGACAAGGCAAAAGTAGAGTAGAGGGCCTTCAGTTAACTTCTGATACTTAAGCAAGTGAACTTACAATCTGCAGCTCACAGCTCTGGGACCTTATATACAGAATTCTGATATGAGTCTTTCAAATTGATTAATCCTGACTGGAAAGGAATAGGTGTATAGGGCCACAGATAGTGGGAGAACTCTGGGTGAGGTATAAGACCCTTCAGCTCAGAGGGAACTTGCTACCAATGTTTGGTTCAGATCCCCATCTTCTCTAAGGGCTCTCAGACTTTCTGAAAAGTCAAGGGGAGGTGACAACCTGTGTTGTGATTGAAGCAGAGTAATATCAGGTGGAAGAATGATACCAGGTGGCAAACTACATACAATAGCAAGTTGTTCATGTGAATCCATGTGTGCAGTATATAATTAGTGCATGTATATCCTCTGAAGTTTCATCTCATCACTCTTCTATTAAGAAGGTATGGTTTTTTACCCTGGTGTGGGGGTTCTAGAAAACAAGACACAACATTTGGCACCTAAATGTGGAGCCCTAGAAACACAGGACTTTGCAAAGGAGGGCACAAAGCAGTTTGACTGCAATCATCTGAGTTCAGAGGAAGAGTCCCAGTCACCCAGAATAGGGTAAGTATAGAAATAGGAAGGTGGAATGAATAGGTAAAGGGTAAACTAATCACTTTCACTTTTCAGCTGAAATGGGGCAAATACTAAGAAAAGAGCCTCCCTGCCCCTCACCCCACATATGAAGTATGCTTAGTTAGGTCAATAGAGAAATAAGATTTGTTGTAACTCAGAAGCAGATCACTGGACTATTAAATATATTAGAGTACATGTTTCCTTAGCTCTCTAAGGAAGAAAAATTAGAGCCAGATATGTGGGAACTAGTGGAAAAACAACTAATTAGATATTACAAAACTATGGGCTCTGATTTAATTCCTGAGGAAACATTTCTTAGGTACAATAAAATACACTTGGCTTTAAGGGATCCACAAGTTTTAAAACAAGGAAAGATTTTAATGTGGATGGCCAGTCAAGAAAGTGTGAGGAGAAAAAACAGGAGGGGAATGGTACTGACAAGGCAGCTGGAAGGCATGGTCAATTGGACTAAGTTAAGTACCTCAAGTACTGTGCTGATAAGCCTAAAAAATATGATGCTTCTCATTTTCACAGTTCAGATTCATTGCTGCCTACACCTGAGCAGGCACTCATCTCCTGACCCTCCTCCCTCAATTTGGCCTCCATTGGTGGAGAGAGGAGGAGAAGTAGAAGGGGCAGTGACACCAGTAGCACCACCCATGGAGCAGCTTTGTCCACCCCCCTATGACATGATTACAAAGGGCACTAATTAAAGCTAAAGAGGAAGGACAACATATATATCTATAATTTGAGAACAGAAACATACCCTGTGATTGAAAAGATTGATTCTTCTGGTCAAATAAGAAGATACACTCCTTTTTTATCTGGAAATCATCAAAGATCTGAAAAAGGCTTGTACTCCTTATGGATCTACATCATCTTATGTAAAGATGTAAAGAAAATTTGGCTTATGAAATTTTAACCCCTAATGACTGGAGATCTATCTCAAAGACATGTTTAGGACCTGGAAAATCCTTGTTGTGGCTTTCTGAGTATAGCAAACTCTGTAGAACACAATTCCAACGAAAAAGGCAACCTGGACTTAAATATACCAGTCACCTTTGACCAACTAGCAGGTGTAGGTTTTTATGCATATACTTTAACACAGATTAATTACCCTTTGGCAGTGTATGAGCAAATTGCTTCTGCAATTATCAAACCATGGGGCACCCTCCCAGGAAAACAAGATAAAGGGGAAGCCTTCACAAAAATAGTGTAAGGTCCCAATGAATCCTTTGCTGATTTCATAGTATGTCTGCAGACAGCTGTCATATGAACCATTGGTGAAAATGTAGTAACAGAAATTATGATAAGACAACTGGCACAGAAAAATGCTAATGAGGTTTGTAGAAACATTACACTAGGACTACACAAGGATGCTCCTTTAGAGGAGATCATAAAACACAGTGCTATAGTGGGCACAAATACCTTTTATGCCCAGACCTTGATGCAGGCTTTTCAAGATCTGAACATGGGAAGACAGGGTCCCTTTTGGCAAGGAAACTCCAAAGAGACTCATAAGGGCTTTTGATATGCTAAAGCAGGGCATCCAAAAGCTCAATGTTGACAAAAAGATAAACTGAAAGAATAGAATAAAAGAATAAGACCCAAAACACCTTGTCCAAAATGCAATAAGGGCTTCCACTGGGCATCAGACTGTAAAGTGATTCAGGAAAAAAAGAAGCAAGGCTTGGCTCCAGGGCCCCAAGCAAGAAACACTTGGGGCATGATGGCAGTTGATGCTACAACCAGAGAGTCTTTAGAAGTTTAGTGATCCGGGGGGTGGAGCCAAGATGGTGGAGAAGATACACGCCACTGTGTAAGCTCCTTTTTTCCCTCACAACCAACTAGATTTAATCAGCCTCAGAAATAGCATTGGACTGATAGAATCCACAAGGACTGGAAGCACGACTTACCAGCTGAAGAGAATCTGGAGTTTCAACAGGAAAGGTCAGCTCCCAGGGGAGGAAAAAGAGAGGCCAGCACAGACGGTGGGGTAGTGGCACACTGCGCCGATCACGCTGGGGAGGGCTCTGGGATCAGAGAATCCACTGAGATAGAGGAATCTGGCACAGGCTGTTAGCTCTTCTCTGCTTATAATATAGCAGTTCAGAAGAGAAATCAAGCCAACTTAATTTAAAACCAGATTAGATCTTCCCGGATCCCAGGGGTGACTCAGCAGATCTCGGCACTGTGGGTGTGGCCGATATAGGCAATCCAGGCTTTCACCTGGGGGTAGGTAAGAGATTGAAAAGTAGGCGGGGCGGTAACTCATAGTGCCTTGCTCGGCTGGAGGCTGTGGAACTCAGCCCAGGAAGTCCCAGAGAAGCGGAACCTTTGAACTAGGGACCGCGGTTTCTGGCAGACACTTCCAGTTTGAGCGCAGGGGCTTTTCACGTCACCTGCTGCAGACATCCACGCCCCACCGGGACGCATAGGCTAGGCTTTGAGTTGCCTTTACTGTTCAGTCTCAAACCTCAGGGAAGCCGCTAGAACACAGCTCCCTCAAAGCACAGCAGTGCTGATCACCTCTGAGGCACTTCCAGGGAGGGGGTGGGGAACTCTCTCCCAGAGCTCTCTCTTAGCTCAGGCGCAGGGGCCGCTGCATCCATCCGGTCTGGGAGGAAGCTGGTAAAGAAATAAATAAATAATTTCCTGACCCAGGGACAGATCCCAAAAGATTTTTTAAGTATGAGTAAAAAGCCAAAAAAAACCTATAGATTCCTTCTACACAGAAAGAGCGGGTATCCAACCCCGAGGAAGTTAACAGCAGAGAGTCAGCAGATAACAACCTAAAGGGGAACGATTCCTGCCCCCCATCACATAACTCTCTCCTTGAAGAGACTATTAAAAAGCTTAGAGAGTTTGAAGAAAAATGGGGAAAGGAAAGAGAAGCTATGAAATTGGAGTTGGAAAAAATAAAGAATTCACAGGAGATGCAGGGAAACAAAATTAGTGAATTAGAAAAGGTAAAAAAATCACAGGAAAGTAGGATTTCTGAATTGGAGAAGATAAAAAAGTCTCAAGACAATAGGATTTCTGAATTGGAGAAGATAAAAAAGTCTCAAGAAAATAGGATTTCTGAATTGGAAAAAGAAAATAATTCTCAAAAAAAATTAGGGAAATGGAAAAAAATTCAATAGAGCAAAATAACTCATTTAAAAATGAAATTGGGCATTTACAAAAAGAACTAAAAACTGTGAATGAAGAAAATAACTCCTTAAAATTCAGGATGGAACAAATAGAAATAAATGATTCATTGAGAACCCAAGAATCAGTCAAACAAAACAAAAAAAAAAAATGAAAATCTGGAGAATAACGTCAAATACTTACTGGGAAAATCTATAGACCTGGAAAATAGATCTAGGAGAGATAATCTGCAGATCATTGGACTTCCCGAAAACTATGACCAAAAAAAGAGCCTAGATTCTATTTTACAGGAAATTATCAAAGAGAACTGTCCAGAGATAATAGAAACAGAGGGGAAAGTAGATGTTGAAAGAATTCATCGAACTCCTTCTGAAATAGACCCTAAAAAAAGAACACCACGGAATATTGTGGCTAAGCTGCAGAATTACCACACAAAGGAGAAAATCCTGCAAGCAGCTAGAATAAAACAATTTAAATACCAAGGTGCCACTATAAGGGTCACCCAAGATCTGGCTGCCTCCACATTAAAAGATAGAAGGTCCTGGAACCTGATATTCCATAAGGCAAAAGATCAAGGATTGCAACCAAGAATAAACTACCCAGCTAAGTTTAGCATTTTTTTCCATGGAAGAAGATGGTCATTCAATGAAATAGAGGAATTCCATATGTTTCTAAGAAAAAAACCAGACTTAAACAAAAAATTTGATCTACATGCACAAGACTGAAGAGAAACAGAAAAAGGTTCACAGAACCCTTGAGAACTATATCTCTGTTGTGGGTATATAGAAAGTACGCATGGATAATTTGATTTTACTGATATAAAAGAAAAAAAAGGAGGAGGTGTAGTAAAGGGAAGGGGGTAGTATCAGAAAAAGGGGAGGGAGTGATAAAAAGAGGGAAACTACATCCCAGGAAGAGGCATAGAAAATACACCATATCTGAGGGAATTTAGAGAGGGGGAGAATCATTGTGTAAATCTTACTCTCATCAGAAGAGGCTCAAAGAGTAAATAATTGTCATATTTGTTTTTCAGAGAATTCCCTCTCACCTCATTAAAAGGGGAGAGAGGAAAAGGGAAAAGGAAAAGGAGAATAAGGGAAGGGACGTGGAGGGAGGGGGAGGGATACTAAAAAAAAAAAAGGGAGGGCTGCACATCACAAGGGGGGTCTATAAATTAAATATTGGGGAAGGGGTTCAGGGGGGGTCAAGGGAAAAAGCATAATCTGGGGATAATATGATGGCAGGAAATACAGAATTAGTAATTTTAACTGTAAATGTGAATGGGATGAACGCTCCCATCAAAAGGAGACGGATAGCTGACTGGATCAAAAGTCAGAACCCTACAATATGTTGTTTACAGGAAACACACTTAAAGCAGGGAGATACATATAGAGTAAAGGTAAAACGTTGGAGCAGAATCTATTATGCTTCAGGTAAAGCCAAAAAAAAGCAGGGGTAGCTATCCTTATCTCAGATCAAGCAAAAGCAGAAGTTGATCTAGTTAAAAGAGATAAGGAAGGAAACTATATCCTGCTGAAAGGTAGCATAAATAATGAAGCCATATCGATACTAAACATATATGCACCAAGTGGTATAGCATCTAACTTTCTAAAGGAAAAGTTAAGAGAGTTGCAAGAAGAAATAGACAGTAAAACTATAATAGTGGGAGATCTCAACCTTGCACTCTCAGATTTAGACAAATCAAACAACAAAACAAATAAGAAAGAAATTTAAAAAGTAAATAGAACATTAGAAAAACTAGGTATGATAGACCTTTGGAGAAAACTGAATGGCAATAGAAAGGAATATACTTTCTTCTCAGCAGTTCCTGGATCCTATACAAAAATTGACCATATATTAGGACATAAAGATCTCAAAATTAAATGTAGGAAGGCAGAAATAATAAATGCCTTCTTCTCAGACCACAGTGCAATAAAAGCTACATTCAGTAAAAAGTTAGTTGTAAATAGACCAAAAAGTAATTGGAAACTGAATAATCTCATCTTAAAGAATGACTGGGTGAAACAGGAAATTATAGAAACAATTAATAATTTCACCCAAGATAATGACAATGACGAGACACCATACCAAAATCTGTGGGATGCAGCTAAAGCAGTAATAAGGGGAAATTTTATATCTTTAGAGGCTTATTTGAAGAAAATAGAGAAAGAGAAGATTAATGAATTGGGCTTGCAACTTAAAAGGCTAGAAAAAGACCAAATTAAAAACCCCCAACCAAAAATTAAACTTGAAATACAAAAATTAAAAGGAGAAATCAATAATATTGAAAGTAAAAAAACTATTGAATTAATAAATAAAACCAAGAGTTGGTTTTATGAAAAAGCCAATAAAATAGATAAACCTTTGGTAAATCTGATCAGAAAAAAGAAAGAGGAAAATCAAATTGTTAGTCTTACAAATGAAAAGGGGGATCTTTCCACCAATGAAGAGGAAATTAGAGAAATAATAAGGAGTTACTTTGCCCAACTTTATGCCAATAAATTTGATAACTTAAGTGAAATGGATGACTTTCTCCAAAAATATAGGCTTCCTAGATTAACAGAGGAGGAAATAAATTGCTTAAATAGTCCCATTTCAGAAAAAGAAATAGAACAAGCTATTAATCAACTCCCCAGGAAAAAATCCCCATGACCAGATGGATTTACATGTGAATTCTACCAAACATTTAAGGAACAATTAGCCCCAATGCTGTATAAACTATTTGAAAAAATAGGGGATGAAGGAGTCCTACCAAACTCCTTTTATGACACAGACATGGTACTGATACCTAAACCAGGTCGATCGAAAACTGAGAAAGAAAATTATAGACCAATCTCCTTAATGAATATTGATGCTAAAATCTTAAATAAGATATTAGCAAAAAGACTTCAGAAAATCATCCCCAGGATAATACACTATGATCAAGTAAGATTCATACCAGGAATGCAGGGCTGGTTTACTATTAGGAAAACTATTAGTATAATTGACCATATTAATAATAAAATTAATAAAAACCATATGATCATCTCAATAGATGCAGAAAAAGCATTTGACAAAATCCAACATCCATTCCTACTAAAAACTCTTGAGACTATAGGAATAAATGGATTATTCCTTAGAATAATCAGGAGCATATATTTAAGACCTTCAGTAAGCATACTATGCAATAGAAATAAACTGCAACCTTTCCCAGTAAGATCAGGAGTGAAACAAGGTTGCCCACTATCACCATTACTATTCAATATAGTACTAGAAACGCTAGCCTCGGCAATAAGAGCCGAGAAAGAGATTCAAGGAATTAGAGTAGGAAATGAGGAAATCAAACTATCACTTTTTGCAGATGACATGATAGTATACTTAGAGAACCCCAAAGACTCTGCTAAAAAGCTATTAGAAATAATTCAGAATTTTAGCAAAGTGGCAGGATACAAAATAAATCCACATAAATCCTCGGCATTCTTATATATCACCAACAAAATGCAACAGCAAGAGATACAAAGAGAAATTCCATTCCAAACAAATGTTGAGAGTATAAAGTATTTGGGAATCCATCTACCAAAGAATAGTCAGGAATTATATGAGAAAAATTACAAAACACTTGCCACAAAAATAAAGTCAGATTTAAATAATTGGAAAGACATTCTGTGCTCTTGGATAGGCCAAGCGAATATAATAAAGATGACAATACTCCCCAAACTAATCTATTTATTTAGTGCTATACCAATCAGACTCCCAAGAAACTATTTTCATGACCTAGAAAAAATAACCACAAAATTCATATGGAAGAATAAAAGGTCGAGAATTGCAAGGGAACTAATGAAAAAAAAGTCAGAGGAAGGTGGTCTAAGTGTACCTGATCTAAAGCTATATTATATAGCATCAGTCACCAAAACCATTTGGTACTGGCTAAGAAATAGAATGGTAGATCAGTGGAACAGATTAGATACAAAGGACAAAAAAGGGTACATCTATAGCAATCTAATCTTTGACAAACCCAAAGATACCAACATTAGGGACAAAAATTCATTATTCGGAAAAAACTGTTGAGAAAACTGGAAATTAGTATGGCAGAAATTAGATATGGATCCACACTTAACACTATATACCAAGATAAGATCAAAATGGGTCTATGAATTAGGCATAAAGAATGAGATAATAAATAGATTAGAGGAACAGAGAATAGTCTACCTCTCAGACCTGTGGAGGAGGAAGGAATTTATGACCAGAGGAGAACTAGAGATCATTATTGATCACAAAATAGAAGATTTTGATTACATCAAACTAAAAAGTTTCTGTACAAACAATACTAATGCAAACAAGATTAGAAGGGAAGTAACAAATTGAGAAAATATTTTTAAAAGTAAAGGTTCTGACAAAGGTCTCATTTCCAAAATATATAGAGAACTGACCCTGATTTATAGGAAACCAAACCATTCTCCAATTGATAAATGGTCAAGGGATATGAACAGACAATTCTCAGATGATGAAATTGAAATTATATCCACTCATATGAAAGTATGTTCCAAATCACTATTGATCAGAGAAATGCAAATTAAGACAACTCTGAGATATCACTACACACCTGTCAGATTGGCTAAGATGACAGGAACAAATAATGATGAATGTTGGAAGGGCTGTGGGAAACCTGGGACACTGATGGAGTTGTGAAAGAATCCAGCCATTCTGGAGAACAATCTGGAATTATGCCCAAAAAGTTATCAAAATGTGCATATCCTTTGACCCAGCCATACTACTACTGGGCTTATATCCCAAGGAAATACTAAAGAGGGGAAAGGGACCTGTATGTGCCAAAATGTTTGTGGCCGCCCTTTTCATAGTGGCTAGAAGCTGGAAGTTGAATGAATGTCCATCAATTGGAGAATGGTTGGGTAAATTATGGTATATGAATGTTCTGGAATATTATTGTTCTGTAAGAAGTGACCAACAGGAGGAATACAGAGAGGCTTGGAGAGACTTACATCAACTGATGCTAAGTGAAACGAGCAGAACCAGAAGATCATTATACACTTCAACAATGATACTGTACGAGGATGTATGCTGATGGAAGTGGATATCTTCAACATAGAGAAGAGCTAATCCAATTCCAATTGATCAATGATGGACAGAATCAGTTACATCCAGAAAAGGAACACTGGGAAATGAGTGTAAACTGTTATTTTTACCTTCTGAATCCAATTCTTCCTGTGCAACAAGAAATTCGGTTCTACACACATATATTACTGTATCTAGAATTTATTATAATATATTTAACATGTATAAGACTGCCTGCCATCTGTGGGAGGGGGTTGGGGGAGGAAGGGAAAAAATCTGAACAGAAGTAAGTGCAGAGGATAATGTTGTAAAAAATTACCCATGCATATGTACTGTCAAAAAAAAGTTATAATTATAAAATAAAATAAAAAACAAACAAAAAAAAATACCCTTGACAAGGTATTTCAGTTATGATATGCCAAGGTAAATAGCAATGTGCTACTTTTCCTTTACAAGAGACTGAAGGTGAAAATCAAGAAATACTAAATGATTTATCTATTTCTTACACATCTCAGGTCAGTATACAAATCCCATCTATTTTTCATAAGATGTTTGAAATGCAAAATGACACAGCCATACTCAGAACAGCTATCCTAAAAGTCACAAATATATGTCTTTTATTTGACAGGTAGTGTGATGCAGTGGATAGACAGTTGGTCTTACAGTGAGGAAATACCGCCTCTGACATATACTAACTACAAAAACCTAATATTTGCTCTAGACAAACCTCAAAGTCTACAAATTGAAGAGATATTGCTGAATAACATTGCCACAGGGAATCTTCATCCTGGAATTCCATAGATTTATTAAATCACAGGTACACTCCCAATCTCTTACTGCTTGTATTAATAGTAAACTGTATACTGAATGTTTAAGTAAAATGATGGCACATCTTTTTTCCTTTTATATGTTCAGTGTATTGTTGTTGTTAATTTTTTTCACTTGTCTCCCACTCTTTGTGGTTTTCTTGGTAGAGATATTGGAGTGGTTCACTTTTTTTTTTCTTCTAGCTCATTTTATAGATGAAGAACTGAGGCAATTAAACTTGTGACTTGCCCAGGACCACATAGCTGGCAAATGTCTGAGAATGAATTTAAACCTATGAAAATATAAATCTTCCTTATTGCAAGCCCAGAGCTCTATCCACTATACCACCTAGCTACCTCTTTACATCATAGGTTTTGATTTTTTTCATTCCTTATTTTAGTTTCTTCTATATGTTGTCTCTATCTCCTACTAGCCATTTGACTTTGGATCTAATATCTTCTCTAAACTTCAATTTCCTCATATTTAAATGGGTTGCTCTCTATATTTAGAATTTTGAAGTATAACTGAAAGACCTGAAGTTACATGTTGCCTTAAGGTTAAAAAAAAAGTTGTTTCTGACTATGAGAAAGTCTAATCTATGGTGATGATCAAATGGTATATATGATAATATATGTGTGTATATATAATATATATGTAATACACATATACATGCACAAACATATATGCATATTAATATCATTATTATTGCTGTGATTAAGATTATTCATTCTAAATCCAAGTTTTCTTACACTACTAGCTTTTCTCCTGTTTACTATTTACCCATGTTAAACTTGCCAGGGTTATCAGAGATGACCTTGTTTTATATATATATATATCTAAGAAAGTGGTATGCAGTCTCCTTGAAATTACCTCTCTCTCTCTCTCTCATACATAGAACTAGTATGAGTTCTAGAGGTAGAGTTTATCATCATCTGGGGATGTGGCTCTTTTCAACAATGAGATCCAGGCCAATTTCAAAGATTTTGTGATGAAGAGAGCCATCTACACCCAGAGACAGGATTGTGGAAACAGTATGGATCACAACATAGTATTTTCACTCTTTTTGTTGTTGTTTGCTTACATTTTACTTTTTCTCATTTTTTTCTTTGATTTGATTTTTCTTATGCAGCAAGATAATTGTATAAATATGTATGCATGTATTGGATTTAACATATGTTTTTACCATGTTTAACATATATTGGATTACTTGCCATCTAGAGGAGGAGGTGGGGGAAAGAGAGAGAAAAATTGAAACACAAGGTTTTTCAAGGGTTTATGTTAAAAATTATTCATGCATTCATGTTTTGAAAATTAAAAAGTTTTTAATAAAGAATATCATTAAGAAAAAAATAAAGAATTTAGCATCACCTGATCAGAAGAAAACAGTATTCCAGGTGCTATTCTATGATACTGACATTGATGATCCTTTTTCAAATATGAGATCAGCTTTATATTTGATGATGCTCAGGGTTTTTTTAAAGGGAAAAATGAGAAATTCCACCAGAAATTCAGAATCTTCACATCCTGATATTCAATAAAAATGTTTTTCTTCAACATCACCTCTTGACAGTACCTCTTCTAAGGTACTACCATTCCAGAAGTTCACCAGTTTGCTTGCAAAGGATTTCTCCCATTAATTGTTGAATAAATATAAGATCTAATAATTTTGAAATCCAACATTAGTCAATAAATTAAACAGACGTTTTCCCCAAAAGAAACATTTTGTGAAAAATTCAGAGACAAATCTTTGTCAATAATGTCACTTTTTTATTGCTTTGTACTTATTTTTAATTGCTTTTTGCTTTTGGGATCATATTTAAGTTGTTAATATTTGCAGGAGGATTATAGAGGGAAGGGAAAGTCAATTTGAAATAGTGTCACAGATATAAAATGGGTCTCAGAGGCCATCAGATCTTCCACTGTTACTTACAGAAGAGGAAAACAAAGCCTAAGAAGATAAGTCTCTTGCTAAATGTCATATAGGTAATAAATATTGGAGGTGAGAGTTATACTTGGATGTTCTAACTTCAAGGAATTACCTTTTGCTTCTACCAATCTGTGTTTCTTTGTTAGAAGTCACCTATATTCCAGGAATCTACCTGCTATATCATATAGAGCTAGTGACCTATATCTATAGCATTTCCAGGACACATAGATTAACATACTGAAAAAGAGAAAGCCCAGACACAAATAAATTAAAAAGAACTAAGACAATCAGTAGAAAGGGTAGCAAACAATATAGCTACTGCCAAGGCATTCAACATAAGTGCTAGGTACTTAAAAGTACTCCTTGGCTAAACTGAAGGCATGTTGGCATAGGAGAAAAGTTAGCATTCAGAGAACTTTCCTAGTAGCTAATGATAACACCATTGGTTTGAGATTCAGCTACCAACTTGATCTGGTTAAACTATGGTTCAGGCTCAGTAATACCAAAGAACCCCACCAACCACATTTCCTCATTGCATTTTGGTCAGAGCTAGAAAAAAGTGACATTGTGCTAACATTGTGTATACGTGGGCATGTGGGTGTGTGTATGTGTGTTTGTCTGCATTCACTAGATCTTCTAGGTCTTGAATATACAATTTTAAAAGATTCATAATTTCTTTCATGCAGACCTTTAAAGACTCAGATTATTACTCTTCCACATTTTGATATGTGGTTTATTGAATTATTGTAGCAAAGAAATATAGCACCTAGTAACTAACTTTCTGGAGGTGAAATTCAATTAATAAACAGATCCATTAATATTATCCCTGTGCAAAGAATTTCTAGTGTGATAGAACATGGGAGGCAGTATGATTGAGAGGAAACAGGGATAAGTCATGATCAGAGGACCTAGATAGTAATTTCACCTCTGCCATTGAGTATTTTCTGGCTTTGGGCAAGTCACTTAATCTATCTGGGCATTAGTATCTTCAGTTGTCAAATGGAAAGATGGGCAGGAGGGTTAGCCTCTATGACTGTTTAACTTTTGATTTCTAATCCCAGGAGCTCTGCCAGAGCACACACTCTGTTGCATAGCTTTTAAGAATCTAAGGAAATGCACATCTAAAGGAAAGACTTTGGTAATGACAAATATTAATGGAAAAAGATTAAATCATTCTGAAGAAATGACATGTTCCTTTTTGTTCTAAGAATTACCTGTTAGTATAAAATGACTTATTTCTACTATGACTTTTTTTTCTTCCTTACAGTTGCCCTTCCCCCATTTGCCTAGGAATGGCCTCAGAAAATCAGTCCACAGTGACTGAATTTTACCTTGAAGGATTAACCTTTAGCTTCCCCTTTTTGTTTTGTTCCTTTGGGTGTATGTGTTTACTATGCTGGGGAATCTGGGCATGATCCTCTTGATTGCTATTAGTTCTCAGCTCAAATCCCCAATGTACTATTTTCTCAGCAACTTGTCCTTCATAGATCTCTGCTACTCCTCTGTTGTTATTCCCAAATTGCTGGTGAATTTTATAGAAAATCAAACGTCATCTCTTATGCTGGGTGCATGACACAGCTGTTCTTGTTTTGCTTTTTTGCAATTGATGAGTGCTACATGCTGACAGCCATGGCTTCTAATGGTTATGTTGCAATCTGTAACCCACTGCTCTATAATGTTGTCATGTCTCCGAAGGTCTGTTCCTCACTGGCAACAGGTGTGTATGTGATGGGGATTGCTGGTGCCCAGGCACACACAAGTTGTATGGAAAGATTATCTTTCTGTGGTCCTAATCACATTAATCATTACCTCTGTGACATCCTTCCTCTCCTGGAGCTTTCCTGCTCCAGTACTTATATTAATGAATTCTTAGTGGTGTTTCTTCTTGGATTCAATGTATTGGCAACTACTCTGGCCATCTTGATCTCTTATGCTTTTATCCTTTCTAGCATCTTTCGCATTAATTCTGCTAAGGGCAGGTACAAAGACTTCAGCACCTGTGGCTCTCACCCTGCTGCTGTGGCAATTTTTTATGGCTCCATTATGTTTATGTATTTTAAACCAGCATCCAGCAGTAACATGACACAGGAAAGGGTAGCATCTGTCTTTTATACCACAGTGATTCCTATGCTGAATGCCCTGATCTACAGTCTAAGGAACAAGGATGTGAAGGAGGCACTGAAGAAAGTCATAGAAAAGAAGGTTTATTGCATATAAATATAATTTGCAAAGAAAGGCTCTGGTAGTAGGTTACTTTTTCTATCCTAAATATTATAATTGAAACTCCTTTTCCATTTGAAAAATGCTTGATCCATAAAAGCATAAATATAGAATATAAGGAATTTTAGAGATCATCTGGCCCAGTCACCTCATTTTATAGATGAAGAAGCAAGCTTAATAATGTCATAGATCATGGTTTGGTTTTTGTTGTTGTTGTTGTTTGTTTATTATATGAAATCTTTGGTAATCCCAGAAATGTCCCTTGGGTCTCACAATGTGGATTTCATCTGTTTCTGATTTTCAGGTAGCTGGAAGGTTTCTTCCTTTCTCTGGCTTCTCACATTTACCTAAAGGACAATAAGAAAGGGAATGGCAGCATGATGAGGATATCTGGGTGCTGTCATTGAGTCAGGAACACGAGTTCAAATCACTTTTCTCTAAGCCTGTTTTCTCATAGTATAATGAAATGGTTGAACTTGATGGCCTTTAAGTTAACTTTTGAGTGATAAGAAGAAAGGAATATATTTGGGGTCCACAAACAGGAATGATTTTAATTGAAATCTTCAACACTAGTCCACCCAAGTAAAAATTTTAAAATGAACCATACTTATCTTTGGCACTTTATTTATTCCTCTTTTCAAAGTCCCATTTTTCCTTCTTCATACCCTAACAAACTCTCTAGTCTTCCCTTCCAGAAGTTTGTACATGTTGACAGGAGACTACTGAAATGAGAAAAATAATAAAAGAAAGCAAGCATATAATCTATAATGGTGTCATTTCAAGGAGTGAAGAAATTTGTGGTCAGACCTTAACAATATCTCATATATGGCCATTTGTATAGATAAGCTCTGAAGTACTCTAGCTACTCAGGAATCTAGCTTTATCAGCTAACACATCTTTTTTTTTTTTTCTTGGTTCCCTGGTCAATGATAGTTTTTGCTTTGAGGATACCTGGAATCTACACTGCATATTTTTATTTATACATTTATCTCCTTTATTAGAATGTAAAATTTTAGGTACTTTTTAATTTTGATATTTTTATCTTTTGATAAAAATGTGATTGAAATGGCCCCAATATTTGCTGGATTTTTTGAGAGGTATCTATGGAAGCATCTGCTTTGAAGTTATCTAGAATTTTCATTGTAAATATTTTGTGTGAACATATTATCTCTTTAATTAGAATGTAAGAGCAAGTCCTTTTTATTTTTATCTTTTTATTAAAATGTGTTTGACTGCATAAATATGTATACATATATTGTATTTAACATATACTTTAACATATTTACATGTATGTGACTACCTGCCATCTAGGGGAGAGTGTGGAAGGAAGGAGGGGAAAAGTTGGAACAGAAGTTTTTGCAAGGGCTAATGTTGAAAAATTATTCATGCATATGTTTTGTCAATAAAAAGCTATAATAAAATAAAATAAAATAAATGTGTTTGATTGGCCCCAATATTTGTTGGGTTTTTTTGAGGAATGCTTTTTTTTTATTTGGCATTTAAAATCTCTCTACAACATGGCTCCAAATTACAAATCCAATTATTTATAAGTTGTTTTTGTTCTGTAATTATTCAGTTATATCTGACCCTTTGTGATACCATTTGGTCAGAGAGAAAAGCATCATAGGATAGGAGGGACAAACATATCTAAAAATATAACTAAATGACAGCGTGTTGATGTCACTAATAAAGGACAAAAATGATAGAATGTCTTAGAAAGAAGAACCCAACAATATATTGTTTATAAGAAACATATTAACAATACATATATTCACAGAGTTAAAAAGAGAGACTGAAATGTTATCTCAAGTAAATTAAAAAAAAAGCAGGTGTGGCAATCATGATCTCAGATAAGGAAATAGTAATCATAGTTAAAGAGACAAAGAAATTATACCATGTTTAAATGATCTACTGATATAAAAAAAAAAAAGTAAAATCAAACTATAGGGAAAAGTAGATAGTGGGGGGAAATAGTGGGAATATTAATGTGCTGCTTTTAGAACTAGACAAGCTTAACAGAGAGGTAAACAAGATATTAAAAATCTAAATAGAAAATAGAGCTCTGGTAATATTTGAATAAGAATGAGAAAGATTACATATATTTTGAAGTTTTCCTGACAACATAGGTTGTGTCAATAGGAGGAATCCAAGTTTTAATAAGAACTGGTACATGGAAGGATTGAGAGAAGAATTAATTTAAGTTGAAGAGAACTTTGTTGCCTATTGAACAGTAATTCCAGAGAGTCCAGGAGAAGACCTGGGTAGAATTAGGAAGAGAATTTGAATTGGGATGGTTGAAGAGGTGGAGAGTAGAGAATTTGGTATTAAGATATATGGAATGGGGTTTGGATGATGTTCGAAGTCACTGGAATGTTACCAGATATGAGAATGCTCATCACTGAGAGAAGGGAAGCATTCTTCTACCCTCGAAGGACTGGTGCAGTAGGAGAAAGTTGAATCAAGATGCCTAGTTTTTTGCCAAGAAAGAAAGCAGGAGGTTGGGGAAAGCACTGCTATTATTTTCCTCAGAATGAGAGTACAAGATTAGAACTATATCTACTTATTCCCTTAAATATTATTAGACTAGGAAATGTAGTTTTCAGATTTAAGTTAAACCCCTGATTGTTATTTCTTAATAAAGAAAAAAGACCCTGAAACTTTATACCCAATGCTTGACTCCCTTCCCTCCAAATATGTTTCACAATTAATGCACATGTTAAATAACAAAGAAACCCATTTATCTAAATCATTATCAAAATAGAAATCACAGAATTATACATATGAGAATACATGCCAGATGATACAAATTGAAGTTCTTTAATTGGGAGTGAGGTAATGCAGTTCAATTCTGAAAGAGTTTCAGATCTCTCCCAAAAGGGAAATTCTCCATTCTCTTAGTACATCCCTAAAGGCAGCATCTGAGTCAAGTTTCTCCAGATCTCTGTTTACTATTGTTTATATAATGAACATCAAAAAGCATAGAATTTAATGTCACAATAAGTTTTTAACTGATTAGATGATTTCATGGTGGCCATACAGTTTCCGATGTGGCCTAGCTCCTAGAGCAAACATACTTGGATAATCAAAAGCCCTCCCCTTTGGAGTTTGAACCAATGGAACAATTTTGCCAATGCCTCCCACTGAATCTAACTGTGAGCATGCAGGAGAATTAAATAATTAGTTAGGAGTAGTTAAAAGAGCAACAAAGATTGGAGAGTGCCAATTCAGATTGGATTCAGATGCCAATCTGAATATTGGATTAATAACACTATATTTTACATTATCTGGAGTACATGATCCCTCAGTAAGGATGTGTAATTATTACTGGTCAAATATATTTCTTGTGCTAAAAAAAAAAAAGCATCTACCTAACCTATGTGGTGCTTAACTTGTCCTTAACTGGTAAAATGTCTTTTTGCCCCTTATCTGAGTAAAATATTTACCCCAGATAATCAATAGTTGTATGTATTCATTTGATCTTCTAGAATGGTTCAGATAATTCCTTTACAGAAGAGTTTGAAGGACCAAGAGCTTATATTGTTGGGAGGTGCCTTTTAACAGCACGAGGACATACAATCCTATGTCCTTATGTCCTGTATCACATATATTACCATGGTTAATGAAAGAAAAGAAATCCTCAACTGTACTTAGTGATGATTCAGGTAAAGGTGAGGAATAATCCTAATTTACCCCATTTTTGAAGAGAGTTTCTGCCCTTCTATAGAGGTGTCTAAGGAGGAGAAAATTTGATATCATATCCCTAGTGATACATGACATAGTAGATAGTTCGCTAGGCTTAAAAAATCAGGAAATCAACTATTACCCAAAGTTGTTATCAGTGAAGATCAAATGAAATAATATTTGTAAAGTACTTAGTACAATGCCTGGGACATAGTAAGCACTTAATAAGTTCTTGTTTTCTTCCTTCTTGATTTAATGTAGCTCCTAGGGAGAATTAGTGGGTGAATTTGGGAAATTGAGTGAATGAAAATATAGGGAAAGCCTGAGTCTTAATTTAGCTTTCAGGTCTAGTTACATGCTAAAAGTTTATGATCTCTTAGCCATTTTACAAACAAAGAACTGTTGATTGTGGTGTAAGTGCCATCATTTGTGTTGTGGTTCTGATTTTCCTCATACTACTTCTGCTCATCATTACTATCTTGCATTAAGAAACTTACTGTGAACTTAGATATTTGACATATAGACAATATAGATTACTAAAATCTAAAGCTGTTCTTGATGTGGGGAAAAATCCTAGGATTTCATCTTTTCTCACCATTTTTTTCCCTACATAATGAATCTTAAGGACTTAAAAAAAAAAAAAACAACTTTTGTAATTGTTCTGTTTTCTTTTTCTTTTTCCCCCATAGGCATATTAGCTATGCTTGTAGAACTGCCCACAACTGTCCACAAAAAGCTTATAAATACATTTAAGTGGTAAAATATTTCTATATAAGATAAGCAGGACCTTGCCACAATGGGATGGTATATGATAGTATCAATATCTAACAGAATTCTGCTCTCCCTCCAAAATTCTGAAGGTAACCCAGTGGTTCCTGATATTTGATTGTTTATGAATAAGGATAAAGCTATCCCCACATTAATACATCTTACTGGTAACCTCTGGCCATCTTGGTATACCTTCCTTATGACCTAAGAGCATCAAAACTCTTACCCTCATGAGGTCATACTTGGCAGATGTTCCAACACTGAATCACCATTCCCTGACCCGATCTATTTTTATATTGAGGTAGAGGTCTACTTCAACAAAGTTCTGTGTCTTTATTGAATATATGCTATGACTGTTAACTTCCTTTTGTTAACTTTTAAGTCCCTCATTTATTCTAAAAATCTAATCTGAATTAACTGATACCAGTTTGAATAAGGTCTACTTCTACATATCACATTGACAATATGATATGACTTGATGGTAGAAGTACTCTATCAATGAAATTAATGATCTTTTGATATATTGAAAATTTGTTTTATCTATATTACCAATTTCTTTTTGATAAAATCAAAACAAAATTTTCCAAAATGAAAAAAAGTGATTTTCATGTAAATTAAGCAAGACATGCATGATGTAAACATATAGCATACACACATATATATATACTATATATATACATACACAATAAAATAAAAATACACACATATATAAACATATAGCAACAACAAAACCAACAATAATAGGTAACATTCCAATAGCATCTATTATTTGCCAGGCCCTGTGCTAAATGTTGTAGAAATATTATTTAATTTGATTCTCATAACTAGGTGCTATTATTTTTTTCTTATTTTACAGTTAAGGAAACTGGAGTAAACAGAGGTTGAATAACTTGCCCAAAGTAGCACAGATAATGTCTGAAGCCAAATTTGAACTCACCTCTTCCCAAATCCAGGACTAGTGCTTTACTGGAGATCTACTAGTTGAATTAGGTATAAATCTTTGTTCAGAATGTTGAATGACTGAGGGAATACATACACTGACAATGTCTGCTTTTATCAACATCCCTATGATGAATTACTAGTCATATTAATATGTGTATGAATCAACCATGTGATCAATTCTCTTTCGATGTTGAACATTACACACTGGATTCTTATTCATAGGATATTACAATGTGGATAGAACTTTGAGATAATCTGTTCTTATCTTTCATTTGTAGGTTTTATCTTTTTAATTTGTTTTTTTCTCAATTACATATAAAAACAATTTTAACATTAATTTTTCAAAATTTAGAGTTCCAAATTATCTCCTCTTGCTCTCTATTCTGTCTCTTATTAAGGCAAGTAATTTTATGTCAATTATACATGTGTTGTCATGTAAAATATATTTCTACATTAGTCATGTTACAAAAGAAAACAGACCCAAATTTTTTTTTTTATTTTTTGTATGTTTAAATCTGCATTCAGACTCTATTTTTCCTCTGGGGGTGAATAATATTTTTATCATTAGCCTTTCACGATTGTCCTAGGTCATTATATTTCTGAGAATTGTTAAGTCATGTATAGGTGATCATTCTTATAATACTGCTATTACTGTGTCCGGCTATATGCAGTCATGGTTCTGCTTGCATCATTTTGCATTTTATTGAATTATCATTATCATAATTATTATTAATTAAATCTTTCCAGGTATTTCTGAAACCATCCTGCTTGTTATTTCTTATAATATAATAGTATTTCATCACAATCATCTACTATAACTTGTTCAGTCATTCCTCAGTTGATGAGTATCTCCTCAATTTTTTTTACCCCTAGCATGAAAAGAACTTCTATAAATGTTTTTGTACATATAGATACTTTTATTTACAGATTTGAAAAAAAGTTACATATAAGGAAATTGATTTGCTTAAGATTATGCAGTTAGGTAGTAGAAACTAGATAATATTTTAAGAGTTTTTGTCTTTGGATATCCCTAATAATAATTTGTGATGGTCCATAATATTCCTGAAAATAAACTATATATTTCGAGTTATAGGGAAGATGAGGATTGATATACTTATGATATGAATATATGAATATATGATATATGAACATAACAGAAGTATATTAATGCAATAATTACAAAAGGTATCAACAAATTTGAGTAAAAGATTCTATTCTATTTGAATATGTGTTGTGTTATTCAAGGTAACCTTCAGTTCTGATTTTTTTCAAAAAGATCTTTATTATGGTGGGAAGAAGTTTCCATGAATGTAGTTCTAAAGTATGCTTTGTCTCTCTTTTCTCCACCAACATCATGCCCAACTTATAGATTTCAATATCTAAAGTCAAAGAAAGTAATGATGGATAATTTGAAAAAGCATAGTAGGTATGTTTTAATTCCCTAGATAATAGCATCCTTGAAGTTACCTCAGTTCACTAACCCTCCCTCCTTCAATTAGAATTTGAGTGGGTGGCAGTAAAGCCATGGGGGTACTAGAATTTTAAAAAGAGAAGTTTTGCTAAAGAAAAGGAGTTATGGAAAAACAGGTTTAGATAAATGTGGTAGATAAGAAAGGTTTTGAAACCTAAGCTAATTTGTGGCCATGGGAACTGATATGGGGGATGTTGTGTGGGAAGGAGAAAAGAAGGGTGGACACTTGGAGTGTGTATATGTTTTAACTCTGAAGGAAAAACTCCTAAGGGCAGAAATTGTATGATTTTTACATCTCTAGTATCTAACAAGATGTATTTATTAAAATTGGTGTTTAATTAATACTTGCTGAAGTAATGAATGAATGAAAATTAAAGGCTCTGAAGTTATGGCTTCACTTTATTCATAATGTTTTCTAAAAATAACCCTCACTTTATGGGAAATGATTACTTTTTTAGACAAAATAGAAAGAAAAATCAAGATCATAGTTGTATTCAATTTGTTTATGCTTTCTTCTTATTATTTGTGTGTGTGTGTGTGTGTGTGTGTGTGTGTGTGTGTGTGTGTGTGCTGCAGCAATTGTAGCTAAGTGACTTGCTCAGGTCTTGAAGTGTCTTGAGATCAGATTTGAACTCAGGTCCTCTTGACTTCAGGGCTAGTACTCTATCCACTGCACCATCTAGCTGCCCTATAGTTATCTTTAATTTTGCTTGGTACTACATAAGCCTGGAAAATATTGTACCTCTCATGATTTTCTTTAGTACATCTTTGACATCCTTATTCCTCAGGCTATAGATTAGAGGATTCAACATAGGAATAACTATAGTATAAAATACTGAGGCCACCTTTTCCTGAGTCATGTTACTACTTGATGGTGGTTTAAGATACATGAAAATAATGGTGCCATAAAAGATAGCAACAGCTGTCAGGTGAGAACTACAGGTACTAAAGGCTTTAGATCTCCCTTCAGCAGATTGCATGCGAAGGATGCTAGTGAGGATTAAAGAATAAGAGATGAAGATGGCTGCAGTGGTTGAAAATACATTGAATGTACCAATAATCATCACTAGAAGCTCATTAATGTAGGTACTAGAACAGGAGAGCTTCAGTAGGGGAATAATGTCACAGAAGTAGTGTTTAATCAAATTAGGACCACAGAAGGACAATCTGGCCATGCAACATGTGTGAACCAGAGTGGTAAAGGTACCCATTGTATATACCCCTGTCACCAAAATGTAACAGACGCGTGGAGACATAATGATAGTATAAAGTAAGGGACTACAGATGGCAACATAACGGTCATAGGCCATAGCTGTCAGCATGAAACACTCAGAAACAATAAAAAAACAGAAGAAAAAAAGCTGTGTCATACACTCAATATAGGATATGATGTTTTTATCCCCTGTGAAATTCATCAAAAGTTTGGGAGTAATGGCAGAAGAGTAACAGAGATCCACAAAGGACAAGTTGCTGAGAAAATAATACATTGGAGATTGTAGCTGAGGGCCAACAGCAATTAGTATGATCATGCCCAAGTTTCCCACCACAGTGACAACATAGATGACCAGGAACAAGATAAAGAGAAATAATTGGAGCTCTGGTTGGTCTGTTAATCCCTCTAAGATAAACATAACTACTGTAGATTCATTTAATGAAGCCATTGCCTTGTAGGAAACCAGAGAGAAACTGTGGAGAAAAGAAGACACATAGTAGTAAAATATTATTTCCATTGTTTCATATTCTTGTGTTTGTATTAGTAGAATAAGGAAATCAGTTATTAGAAAATGGTAATTAAGTACTTTAAAATATATAGTGTACTTTAATATGCATTATTTCATCTGAACTTTACAATAAAACCTGAGTATCAGTACTTTAAGTATCGTTACACTGTGAGTAACTTGATAGCAGGAACTATATTTTGATTTTCTTTATGTCCCTAGCTAGAAGGTTTAAATATAAAATTAATTATTTTCTATATCTTCCTTCTATAGCAATTAGTAGTTCCTTTATGTATTTCACCTTCTTTTAAACTCTTCATGAAACATTAATATTCTAGAGATCTTGTAAGACAAACATAGATGCTCTTTAATATGAGAAAGAGAGGGACATAACCTTATTCATTAATCTCGCAAGACAAATTTAACTACTATAAGGTTCACATTACTATTAGAGCCACATAATTGTGTTCATTTCTTTGCATAGTAAAAATAGAGTGGGTGAAACTATTTAGGTGGTACAGTGGATAGTGTGCCTAGCCTGAAGTCAAGGACATTCATTTTCCTGAATTCAAATCTGACTTCAGACACTTACTAGCTGTGTGACTCTGGGCAAATCACTTATCTATTTGCCTCAGTTCCTCATTTATTTTTTTTATTAACTTTATAATTATAATTTTTTTGACAGTACATATGCATAGATAATTTTTTACATTATCCCTTGTACTCATTTCTGTTCTGAATTTTCCTCTCCTTCCCTTCACCCCCTCCCCTAAATGGCAGGCAGTCCCATACATGTTAAATGTGTTATAATATATCCTAGATACAGTATATGTGTGCAGAACTGAATTTCTTGTTGCACAAGAAGAATTGGATTCAGAAGGTAAAAATAATCTGTGAAGAAAAACAAAAATGCAAACAGTTTACACTCATGTCCCAGTGTTCCTGCTTGTAGCTGATTCTGTTCATCATTGATCACTTGGATCAGTTCCTCAGTTATAAAATGAGCTGGAGAAAGAATTGGCAAATATGTTCAGTATTTTAAAAAAATCCCAAATAGAGTTATGTCTCTACTGAAGAGAAACAAAAAAAATTCTCAGGATTTTTAATCTAGATCCTTTACTTCATCTACTAAAATTTTCTTTGAAATTTCTCTAACACTAATAGCAATTAAAAGAACAAATGTTGGAGGGGATATGGGAAAAGAAATACTCTAATGTACTGTCATGGAATTGTGAGCTGATTTAACCATTTTGTAGAACAACTTGTAATTATGCCCAAAGGGTATAAAACTTAGACCCATCAATACTACTACTAAATCTGTAAACCAAAGAGATCAAAGGAAAGAGGTAAAGAACAAATTTGTAAAGAAAATTATGTGGCAGCTTTTTTTTTTCTGTTGGATAAGAATTAGAAGTTAAGGAAATAACCACCAATTGGGGAAAGGACAAATAAGCCATAATATGTGATTTTGATAGAATACTGTTTTGCTATAAGATATAATAAGTAGGATGATTTCAGAAAAATCTGAGAAAGCTTGGATAAACTGATGCAAAGTGAAGTAACAGAACCAGAATATCATTGTAATAGCAATATTATTCTACAATGCAAAGAGAGGTGAACAGTCAAGAGAATACAATAACAGTAATATTATTAGTAGCTATAAAAGATTTAGCTACTCTGATCAAGAAAGTTTTAAAGGATAAATGATGAAAAATGTTATTTACATCTAGAGAAAGAACTGATGAACTCTGAGTACAAATTGAAGTGCATTTTTTCCATTTTATTTTCTTTTTTTTTTTTTTTTTTTTGAGGCTGGGGTTACGTGACTTGCCCAGGGTCACACAGCTAGGAAGTGTTAAATGTCTGAGACCAGATTTGAACTCCAGTCCTCCTGAATTCAAGGCTAGTGCTCTATCCACTTCGCCACCTAGCTGTCCCTCTTCTTTTTAACATTACTATTCTAGAATATGTTTTACATGACTTCACATCTACAACTGATATTAGATTTCTGACTCAGTGGATAGGACAGGAGCAGGAAGAGAGGGATAGAATTTGGAATTCACAATTTTTAAAAATGTGTGTTTTAAATTAAGATATATAATTGAAAAATATTTAGTTAAAATTTTTAATTCAACATACTGATAGTAGCACTTTAAAACACTCTTCATAGTCAATCTCATTTGAATATCATCACAACTTTATGAAGTTGGTGCTGTTAGCCCCAATTTAAAAAATCAGGAAATTGAGACTGAGTTAAATTACACCCAGGGTCACACAACCAGTAAAGATTGAGGCAAGATTTTAACTCATGTACTTTCAAATCCAAGATCATCATTTTTCCCCACTATGTAATCTATTTACTCCATATTCAATCTCAAGTGCTAAATAATTTCTACTTGAATTTATGGCCAAATAGTATCTCTAGCCTAGTCTTTCCCATAATTTTAAAGAACATTTATACTTATCTGTTGAACATTGCAAATTCAATGCCTCTAATTCAACTCATCCTTCCTTAAAAATGTGGTCCTCTTGATTTTTTATTTCCATTAAAGTTACTCTGCTCCTTTCATACTCAAAACCTTACACATATCTTTGACTTCCCATTGTTCCCAAACTAGAATCCATCATTTACTCCTATTATACTTTCCCTGCAGTATTTCTTATATTGAACCTATTACCCTTATCTCTACTGTTACCATACTTGTTCAAGCATTTTCATCTATATTATTGAGATTTGTATTACTGAGATTATTCTTTGAACTGATACCTCTGTCTTATGGTCTTATGTGCCCTCCTAATCCAATCTTTCCTACTATCTTGTAACTAGACTAATAAATTTACTTTATATCTCTGATTATCATATTTCTCTGCCTTAGGAATCAATAGGGAAGAAACTTTCAGTTGGTCTCTGTCAGTAATTAACTTTATAGTTGATGCTAAATTATTGTCTAGCTTATTATTTAATGCTTCATCTATGACACTTAGTGCTTCATATATATAAACCAGCCTTCTTAATGTTTTCAGATGTATCATTTCATTACTTTTCTCCATGATTTTGTCCAGTTTCCTCTCCAATTGTGGAATTAGTCAGCCAACCAATCAATATTTATTAAACATTAGTCAGCCTTGTGACCAGGCACTGGGGATATAAGTAGAAAAAATAAACCAATAACTACTTACAATAAGTTTACATTATAAAGACAAGAAGTACATATACAATATAAAGTTAAATATATTCATATAAACAAATAAATTAAATACAAAATAGTTTGGTGATGCCAATAGTTGGGAGGAATAGAGAATACTTCATGCCTGAGTTGTATTCTATGATTCAGAAGTAAAAAGAGTGAACATTATAGGTATCAGAGATGGCCAATTCAAAGGCACAGAGAGAGGAGGTGGGCTACTATAAATGAAGAACAGAGAGAGGCTATTTCTGGTTGTAAGAAAAAGCACAGGAGGAAAAGTGCTCCCATTGCAACATCCAGGTTTTTCTTTTACCTTTACTCTGTAAACTCTCTTCCTTTGAAATTGATGCTATTAATATTTTTCCTCTGATTTAAAACCTGATATCTCTTGTCTATAGACCTCCCAGATCACTTTCCTTCCTTTCTTAATGTATTTGATACTTGGCTCACAATTTTTCTCTCCTATTCTCATACTAGTCATTCTAGAAGACTTCAACATACAAATTGATTCTGCTTCAAATAGCCTAATTACTCAGTTCTTCAACCTACACACTTCCCTTGAGCTGTTCCTTCATCCCACCTCAACCACACAAAAAGAAATTATTCCCTTGATCTTGCCATCACTCAGAGATGTTCCACCTCTGTGATCAAGAATTTCTAAATCTCCTTACATGACCTATTAACTTTTTACTTCTCCCTCTGCCTTCCCTTAAAAAAAAATCTAATTTTTGGTCTGCACTGACCTTCAATTTCTTGACCTCTTAATTCTCTCCCAGGCCATCTTCTTTGCACTAGCTCCTCTATCTTCTCCCAGCTTTACCTATCATTGAATTACTGTATGCTTTTCTATTTGAATTCTTACCAATCTCATCATATTCCTGATTGCATCCAGCTAAACCACAGCTTTATATCACTCTCACCATTTTTTTAACCTTTACTCCTATGCATGTACTGATAAATGAAAGAGCAGAATATCACACATCCCTTCTGACTTGATCCATTACAAATTTATGTTATATGACCTCAATTGGGCCCTCACTCTCCTCAATTCTACTTATGTCTTCCTTATTAACTCACTATCCCATTTTCAACATTGGTCTTTCCAAACCTTTTCATCCTTCCTCAAATATTCTATGGCTCTCCTTCTACCTACTCTTTTAGCTGAGAACCTTATCTTATATGTTTTAGAAAAAAAATTAAGACCATATATTCAAAATTGTCTTTCCCAACTTCCTCTTCTCCAAAGACTTAGGTGTTTTTTAGGATTTTCTCTTTCTTCAGCTCATCTGACATGATAAAGTGCCCTTGCTCATTACCAAGGCTCTCTCCTCCATTTATTTGCATCAGCTTATTCCATTCTGTCATCTTTCCATCCCTACTATCATCTTATATCTCTTCTGCTCCGTGTCTCTAAATTACTCAAAAAATGTTATTTACAATATTTACAATCTACTTCTTCTCATTACTTTCTTAACCCATTATAATTTGTCTTCTAATCTAGGCAGGGACTCTTTTTTTTCTCTCATTTGGTATACTCAGCCTTTATCATTGTGCCTGACCCATAGAAAGTGCTTAATAAATGTTGATTGATTGATTGATTTAAATAGGATAAGTAGGTTGGAACTAGGTTTGGTAAGCATTTTTAAAGTAAAAATAGAAATAATTATTTTTTAGTCCTAGTGGCAATAGAAAGTCACTGAAGTTGATTGTGGAGAGAAAATATATGGATGTATTTTTGACTAAAGAATATTAGTTTTCGTGCAGTGTGTGGAATGGGCTAGAGTGACAAAAGACTTGAGGGAGGAAGAACTCATTAGAAGGTTGTTTCAATGATTTATGTGATGGATGATGAGAGACTGAATGGAAATGATAACTATGAATACAGAGCAGTGAATGGATTTCATGGATGTTAGAAAAGAGGAGATGACAAAATTTTATAGGTGATTGGCTATATTGAATGAGGGAGAGTGAATAGTCTAGGAAAATGCTAAGATTATGAATTTGAGGCACTTTCAGGATAGTGATCTTTCAAAAGAAAGGGAAGTTTGGAAAAGTAACAGTTTGAGGACATGATCATGAACTCCCTTTTAGACACATTGAATTTAAGATGTCTCCAGAACAACCAGTGTGAAACATACAGTAGACAATGATATGAGACTGAAACTTAGAGTGGAAATTGGAGTGAGAAATTTGAAGTTATATGCATAAAGATGATAGCTAAACACATGGGAAATGATGAGGTTAATGGACGTGAGTATAGAGGTAGAAGATTTAAAATCAGATCCTTTGGAAATTTCATAGTTAGGTGTGAAATGTAAAAGATGCATCACTAAATAAATTTAAGAAAGAGTGGTCACACAAGTAGGAACTGAACCAGGAGAAAATGTGTAATGAAAACTGAGAGAGAAAATAGTGTCTAGCAGGAAAAAAAAGTAGTTAGGATTTGAAATTCAGCAGGTTAGTTCAAAAACGATCAGGACTAAGCATCAAAGACCATCATATTTAGTAAAGAGATCACTGATAACATTACAGAGAGCAGTTTCACTGCATTGATAGTTAAAATCTAGATTTCAAAAGACAAAAAAATTAGTTGAGAGGAATTGGAGTCAGAGTGTAATAACTTTATCAAGAAGTTTAGCTATGAAAGGGTGGAGAGATATTGTACAGTATCTTAAGGAGACAGTAGAATCTGGTCAAGACTTTTAAAAATGGAGGAGAGAGGCATGTTTAAGAAAATAAGAAAGAAACAAGGTGGTTGGAAAGATTGAAGATTTGGGAGATAGGAGAAGTTAATGAGGATACAAGTGAATAGAAATTATGAGAGAGGATGGGATAAAATGCAAATGTATTCTGGGGTTAGTTTTGGCAAAGAGAAAGGCCATTCATCTTCTGCCTGTTCAAATTCCTAATTTCCTTCAAATCTCAGCTCAAGCACTTTCTACATAAATTTTTGCAAAAATCTCAAGATGCTAAACAAAAGTACCTTTTATTTATTTATATTTTTCCTTAAATTTATACATGTGCATGTTGATTTCACTTAGCAAAATGCTGCGACTTTGGATTGATTGATTTACAATCTTGGACAAAACAGTTTATATTCTGAAATTCTCAGTTTTATTATTTCAAAATGAAATAAGCCAAGCAATTCCTTCCAGATGTTAAAACCTATGATTCTGTGACTAAACTTCAGTGACTTCCCAGAACTTATGGCATCCAAACCTTCCATTATTTCATTTTGCATACCTATAGCTTTATTTGGTATTTTGCATGTTCATAAAACCCATTGTCTAGCCAAACTATTTCCCCCCAGCTTTTGTCTCTCAGCTTTTAAAAATAATCTATATATTTTACCCTTGATATGCTGTGCTTGAAATGCCTTTCATTCTCAGTGGTACATATCTAATTTCTGCCATTTTATGCTGAAGTTTAAAAGCCACCTCTTTCTTGAAGGCTTCAATTATCCTTCATGAGCATGGCATTTTTATGTCTCTGAGTTGAGTTATTAGCTATCTTAAAAAAACATACTTAAAACATTTTATTGATATATTTTGTCTCTATAAATCATAATTTCCAAATATAGCTTTTAATCCTTTCCTACTCATTATTCTATCTCTAATAACTAAGAATATAAAAAGAAAGGAAAATATGCAGTTCAGTAAAATTAGAAAGCACAACTGAATATGAAATGTTTCATACCCATGGCCCCTTACCTTTAGAAAGACAAAAGGGATATATATTTTTTTCATCTCTAGGATCAAGTATGGTCATTAAATCATACTTTAAAATTATATCTTCTATTATAATTGCTTCTATGTTTCAAATCCTCAGTCATATATTTTAAACTTTATGAGGGCAAGGATTATGTTTTGTGAATCTTACCATGATTTCACAGTGTCTGGCCCATTGTTCTATCTCAACAAATATTAATTGAATTCAATTAAAATAAATTGTCTAAATTCACATAATATTCTATATGTGAAACCACAGTAGGACTTATTGAAAAGAGAACAACTCTATGGCAGAAATTAGATATGGACCCACACTTAACACCATATACCAAGATAAGATCAAGATGGGTCCATGATTTAGGCATAAAGAATGAGATCATAAATAGATTAGAGGAACATGGGATAGTTTACCTCTCAGACTTGTGGAGGAGGAAGGAATTTATGACCAAAGGAGAACTAGAGATCATTATTGATCACAAAATAGAGGACTTTGATTATATCAAGTTAAAAAGCTTTTTTACAAACAAAACTAATGCAAACAAGATTAGAAGGGAAGTAACAAATTGGGAAAATATTTTTACAGTTAAAGTTCTGATAAAGGCCTCACTTCCAAAATATATAGAGAACTGACTCTAATTCATAAGAAATAAAACCATTCTCCAATTGATAAATGGTCAAAGGATATGAACAGACAATTTTCAGGTGATGAAATTGAAACTATTTCCACTCATATGAGTTCCAAATCACTACTGATCAGAGAAATGCAAATTAAGACAACTCTGAGATACCACTACACTCCTGACAGATTGGCTAAGATGGCAGGAACAATGATGAATGTTGGAGAGGATGTGGGAAAATTGGGACATTGATGCATTGTTGTGGAATTGTGAAAGAATCCAACTATTTTGGAGAGCAATCTGGAACTATGCCCAAAAAGTTATCAAACTGTGCATACCCTTTGATCCAGCAGTCCTACTACTGGGCTTATATCCCAAAGAAATACTAAAGAAGGGAAAGGGACCTGTATGTGCCAAAATGTTTGTGGCAGCTCTTTTTGTAGTGGCTAGAAACTGGAAAATGAATGGATGCCCATCAGTTGGAGAATGGTTGGGTAAATTATGGTATATTAATGTTATGGAATATTATTGCTCTGTAAGAAATGACCAGCAGGATGAATATAGAGAGGCTTAGAGAGACTTACATGAACTGATGCTGAGTGAAATGAGCAGAACCAGGAGACCACTATACACTTCAACAACAATACTGTATGAAGATATATTCTGATGGAAGTGGATATCTTCAACATAAAGAAGATAGAACTCACTTCCAGCTTATTAATGATGGACAGAAACAACACCCAGAGAAGGAACACTGGGAATTGAGTGTAAACTGTTTGCACTATTGTCTTTCTACCCAGGTTACTTATACCTTTGGAATCCAATTCTTATTGTGCAACAAGAAATTTGGTTTTACACACACATATTGTATCTAGGTTATACTGTAACACATTAAATATATATGGGATTGCCTATCATCTAGGGGAGGGAGTAGAGGGAGAGTGGGGGAATTTGGAAAAATGAATACAAGGGATAATGTTGTAAAAAAATTACCCATGCATATGAACTGTCAAAAAAATTATAATTATAAAATTAATTTAAAAATAAATAAAAATCTACAACCCCCCCTCAAAAAAACAAAAAAGAAAAGAAAAGAGAACAACTCTGTTTAGAAAATCACATATTTGACCCTTAGAAGTTACTTTCTATTCTCTTCTCCTCTATCGAATCATTGTTTTTATTTTTTTCTGGTGTAATTGATCACTTTCTTTCCTTTTTTAATAGATTAATCCTTCCAACTAAATTGTACTATGGATTGAAAACATATATAAATTATTTCTTAAAGTCAATTCTGCTATCTAAAATCTTAATATAATACTTTTTTTTTTTAAATCTGGAAATCTGGTATTAAGAAAAAGAGGGAAGCTCCGTCTTGTAATCAGTGAAGCTACAAAGTGGAAAGGATTATAGTCATATAAAACAAGGAATTTTGGCAGTAAATGATTTGCAAAACAATTGAAATTTGCTATGGGCTGATGTTGATCTATGTGCAGCCAGTCAAAAAATAGTGCCATTTCTCAAGGTGCTATTTGTTCTCTTTCCTTTATACTGTATCTTCCTAATTCCAGAACATTTTAAAAATTAAAAAAATAACATCATCTTGCTGCTGTAACCTTCTTGCCCTAACCCACTTACTTGCATTCTTCCACAGATACATTTTTACCTAGAGCAGCATCACATAGAGCTCCTGACAATTCCATACCTGCAATCCTTCATATGTTATCTATACACTGTTTTCAGTAGTGTAACATGGAATATAGATCACTGGACTTGAAATAAACATGAGATTTGAGCTCTGCCAACAACACTAATTCATTTGTGATCTATCACTAACTAATTTGACTTTTCTCCATATGTTTTTTTTCATCTGTGAAATGAGGATAATCATAATGAACGTGTCTAACTCATTTTAGGTTCAAATGAGAATATACAATAGGGAGTACTCTATAAACTTTAAAGACACATTTAATTATCAGTCATTATTATTTTCATCATTACTACAACATTGACTATACAACAAATGACTGAAATGCCCTAAAAATCCACTCAACTTTCATGGTCATGCTAGTACTACCTCTTTGGTTACTTATTTAATGTAAGATTTTGTGGATTTATAATTGGAAGATCTTTTAGAGATTATCTCATCTAAGCACTTCATTTTATAGATGAGTAAAATTAAGTTGAGAGGGGAAAAGCATTATTGGACTTTCAGAACTAAATATTCTTCCTGTCTCCAACATTTTCCAACATACCATTTTTTACTCCCTAACAGCATAGGGATTGCTTAATCATTAGAAATGGGTGAAAGAAAAGATTTGTTTTTTCATTTTTAATAGATAGAAATTAGGAATAGAGAAGTAAGAAGACTATCTATAAGCAATTGAACTGGTGAATAAAAGGTTGAAAAGATTCTATTGTATTCCCTATCTTTGGAGCACATTCCTATAGGAACAGAAGAGACAGGAACTATCTCTAGTTTCATCTTGATTAACTACCTATAACTTCATTCTGTACACATTAGGAACAGTTCTATTAGAAGCTGATTTTGTACTTCAGACTCCAAAATCTGATTTATTTCAAATATTTCCTGAAGAGATAGGGGAATTTGGTTACTCACCTTTGCCCTTTCAGAATTAGAGAAGTCACTGTTTGGACATAATTATGAGGCACACCTAGGTGGAACTTGGAGTCAGGAAAACCTGAGTTAACATCCAGCCATAGACACTTAATAGTGCTGAGTAGTTGGTAAAGTCACTATCTAGTTCAGTTTCTCCATTTACAAAATAAGGATAATAATAAAACCTATGTCCCAAGGTTTTGTGAAGACAAAAATGAGATATTTGAAAGCTCTTTGAAAGCCTCAAAATGTTATATAAATATTGGTTATTATTATTTTGTCTCTTATAATATGAGAATAAGTGGCTGTTTCTATAGCAAATTGTCACTGATCAGTATCCCCCAAAAATCCTGCTTAGAAAGTGGAATTACTGCTGCTTTTAAAAGAAAATATGAATCAGTGTGAAAGGAAGAAATCCAAAAAAGGAACATGTCCTTTTCCCCATAGATACAAGAGATAAGAATTTCAACTACACAAAATTTGAGCTTCCTAGACTGAGTGAAATGGAATCTTTTTTTATTTGTTGTTGTGAGATCTTTTAGTTCCAAGAACATTATTAAAGAAAAAAAACCCCACTGGATCTCATCCCTTCAGATTGTAATCTCAAGGGCAAAAGCACCCAGGATGATGATATTTCCATTGATATATCAGATAATTTTGTTCAAATTGAAACTAATTTTCACTGAAAACAGGAGGTCCAAATTATGCAAAAAAGGAGTGAGAAAGACTCTTTTAGTCCAAGTATGGTCATGACTGGCTAGGGACAGTAGAATATCTGAAGCAAGTCTTGTGCTCTCTGACTTCATCTTCCTCTTCCATCAATCACCCTCCCAATATTATTCCTCATTTACTTAAATTCATGGTCTAGTGATCTTTATACCCTTAAAACAATACAAATCATTTGCTTTTCACATTCTTTTCATCCTTTGTTTTACAATTCAATGTTACTAGTAAAGCTTTTCTTATCATAAGACCCTTCAAAAAATCCTCACAATGACCATAGATTAAGATTGACTGATTGTTAGGTCAAATGCTTTTTATTAATGCTAATCAAGATTATCACATGACCTATTAAGCAAGAGAGACAAACTCATACCTTAAAGCCAGGAAAGCATACTATATTACAGTAGAAGGAACCTTAGAGATGGGCTAGTTCAGTCTTCTACTAAATGAGTACTCAAAGCACCAAGAAAAGACATTAAATAGAATATATAAATTAGTTTAGCTGAAGTTGTCATTATTATTATATTGGCCTTGTTTTCTCATGAACAATGATAATTTTTCCAATAATTTAAATCTGAATTTATTTTTATAAATTTTTAAAATTTAGTTTATATAGCTTCTGGATCTCTTTTATCAGGTATTTTATACTATCTAGAAGTATCTCTTGCTATCTCTTCTTTCTGGATTTTATTTATGATATATGAGTACTGATAATTTATGTGGATTCACTTTACATTCTGTTATTTTGCTTACATTTTTAATTGTTTCAACTAACTTTGTAGTCGAGTATTTTAGATTTTCTAGTATACCATCATATTGTTTGCAAGAATAGTTTTGTTATCTCATTCCCTAATATGATTTCTGCTATTTCTTTTTCTTCTCTTATTGCTCTTACTAGGATTTCTGATACAATATTGAATAATATTGGTGCCAGAGGACATCCTTGATTTGTACCTCAGCTAGTTTGGAAGGTTTCTAGCTAATTTCTGTTACAAATATTGCTTGTTAAAGTGTTAAATAAGCATTTTATGAATTTAAGCAAAAATCCATTTATATCTAAAATTCCAAGTGTTTTAATTGTATTGAATTTTGTACTTTATTAAGATTTCCTGCATCTATTGATAGAATCATATAATTTTAAAACTTTTTACTAACATATTTATGAAATTGCTTTCTTTAAGTTAAATCCTCCCTGAATTTTTTGAAAAAATGTTTTACAAAACAAAATACAGCATTTATTAGTATTGAAAACATAGGAATATATGAAGCCAAGTATTGTTGTTCATTCAACCATAGCCAACTCTTCACGATCATCTGGACCATAGCCCTCCAAGCCCTTGTATTCTTCACAGTCTCTGGATGTCTGTCTAAATGCCTCTTCATTGTTCTTATTACATCTATCCCATCCTCTGCTATCCTCTTCCTCTTTTTCATTTAATCTTTCCCAATAATATGGTCTTTTCCATGAATGAATCTAGTCTTCTCACCATGTAGCTAAAATATTTAAGATTTAACTTAAACTTTCCAATGAGTAGTATGAATTAATTTCTTTGAGTGTTGGTTAATTTGATATTCTTACTGTCCAAGGGACTCTCAAAAGTCTTCTCTATCACCACAATTCAAAAACATCAAATGTGTGGCGTTCTGTCACAATTATTACAACCACAAAATATTACTAGAAAAACCATACTTTGAAGACTTTATTAGTAAAGTGATTTCTTCTAAGATGCAAGAATCTTTTAATTTCATAGCTACAGTTGCCATGTGCAGTAATTTCTGAACCCACAAATATAATTAGGATATCTGACTCTAGAGCAAACTAGGGTTTTGGGTGATGTTAAGAACTCTTTCATACAGTTCTTGTGGATATTCTTGCCACCACTTCTATTTCTTTTAAGTCTCTAGCTGCTTTATTGTTTTTGGAGCTACTTATAGCTTTCCTTCACTTTTCCTCAGTAATGGATTACATACTTTTCAATCTAAGAGACTTAATTTTCTTTATCGTATCTTTTATTATTTTAATATGTAAAGGACTAGAACTGAGCAAATGCACTTGGATAATGAAGAACGTGAGACTTATTGCCAATTGGAAAGTTCCCTATTAACTTGTTTGAAGGTTGACCCTCCCCAGCTATTCTGTTCTAACTTGATCAGTGGGACAAAGAGGGGGAAGTGACATGTGTGGAAGGATTAGGAGGAGGAAGAGGAAATTGATCTCATGCTCAGTCTCTCGTGGTGTTGGAGGGAGGAAGGTGTGTGTGAGATTGCTAGACCTAATCCCCTGACCTTGACCATAAAAGATCAAGAATAAAGACATTTAGTGATCCTGACTCTGGCTGATTTCTGGGAAGACAGAGTTCCAGCATAATATATTCATGATGTTATCTTGACAAAAAAGCTAGAGTGATTTGCCATTTCCTTTTCCAATGGATTACTTTTCCTCAAAACTCTCTTCTATGACCTGTCTTTCTCTGACATAACTCAGTGTTCCAAACAGTCACTCCAACATAATAAGGCCATGAGTCACAAGGGAAAATGACAAGTAATATCTAATCAAAACCATCAGCAACTATTATCTGTAATGGGGATAAGCTAGAAGCCTTCTTAATAAGGTCATGAGTGAAACATAATGGTTATTATCCCCATTATTATTCAATGTTGTTCTAGCAATACTAACTATAGTAATTGGACAAGAACAAGAAATTAAAGGAATTAGAATTTACAGAGAAGAAACAAAAAAATTCTTTGCAGATGATACAATGGTATATTTAGAAGATTAATTAAAAACCTAGATGAACAAATTATTTCATAGAGGATATAAAATAAACCTACACTGATCACATCATTTACACACACACACACACACACACACACACATATATATATATATATATATATATACATATATATATATATGTTTATATATATCTATATATCTATCTATATCTATATCTATATCTATATCTTCAACAAAATTCAGAAGGAAAAGATAGATAAATTCCATTAAAATCACTAGAGACAAAATAAAAAACTGGGAACCTGCCTGCCAAGACTAACCTAGGAAGTATGCGCTAACAATTACAAAACACTTTTCATATGACTAAAGACATTATTTAAGCAATTGGAGACATCTGGTTGGCTCAGTGGATAGAAAGCTGGTCCTGGAGTCAGGAACATATAAATTCAAATCTATATAATTATGTGATCTTGGGAAAACTCTGTTTTCCTTAACCTTCTGGAGAAAGAAATGGCAAAACACTTTAAAATCTTTGCCAAGAATCCTCCCAATTCCATCCCCTATTATGGGGCTGCAAAAAGTCAGGCATGACTGAACCATTGAATAATAACAAGCACCAAACCAAACCAATATAATAAAAATGACGATTCTACTTAATTTACTTGTTCAGTGCTATACCAATCAAATTGTCAAGAAATTATTTTATAGCTGTAGAAAAAAATAAATAAAATGAAAAAAAAATGTGGGGAAAAAGAGTCACTTCTCCTTTTCCATCAATATATTAATGAAATTCAGCCTTGGAATTAGTGCTTGACTGTCACAGCCCATGAATATTGGGAGTAAAACAAATTACCAACTGAAAATAATCTCAAAATTTTCTAGAAAACATCTGTTTTGCTCATGTGTGGATATGGATTGGGGTTAGGCAGGCACAGACCTCAGGCCATAATGCTTTTTCAAGGCCTTGTGTCAAATGGACATTATGACATGGGTTCTTCTGCTTCAGAAATAATGATCTAAGCTGGGTCTGGGAAATGACACTTTAGATAGATAATATTAGTAAATATTCTAGTTTGGGATTAGGTAATTTTCCATTATTTGTATTTCTAATTATCATCTTCTGATGTATGATTTCTAAATTAGTAGGTATTTTAAAGGTAATTTCAATGTTGCATATCATGTATTTTGATATATCAAATTGAGAATTGCCTTTATTTATTTATATATATATTTTTGTAAATAGATGCTAAAACATCTACTTTTATTGCCTTGGGTATGTAGAGGCATAGGATTGCAATGGAAATAAGAGACAGAAAGAGTCAAGAAAACTCTGGAAACTATGAAAGTCAATAAGTGTGGTGCTTCTTCTGGCAGTTTAATAATCAGGGAAAGTATAAATAATAAGGAAACATTAAAACCCAAAGGGAAAATTCTCTTGAAGTAACTTGTATCTCTAAAAATTGATAAAAATCAACAAATTTTAAAGCCCAAGACTGATGTCTTCATTTTCATAAAGAAAATTTTATGAAAATGATAGTAAAAGAAGAATTCAGAAACTTACCCTATCCTCTAAAGGGATGATTGATGTAGTCTCTGATGTAGTCACATCATTTTCTAGTTTTTCAAATTCTTTGATGAGAACTATTTGTTGTAGTTAAAAAAAATCCTTGTGGATCTGGTCTTATAAGCTTCTTGAGTCAGTAGAATCAGGCAATTTATCTTTAATGACCCCAGGGAAGGAGGATACTATGACATAAGTATTTTCATTTTGCAATCTTAGAGCTCAGGGACCCATCCTTCCAGGATCTCTTGACCTCAGGGAATGGTATCTTGGAGAAAAAAATAAGGGAGAGATCTTTTTAAGCATTTAAATCAAGAATTAACTTGATATTGTAGAAAGACACAGCTTTAGATTCTGAGGGTACAGGCTCAAACCCTAAATTTTCTATTGATTTGACTATGTGCCTAAAGTAAAGTTACTTCTAATTCTTTGGGGCCTAGTTATTTTAACTCTAAAATGAAAGGTGTTTATGATATCATCCCAAAAATTATTTTTAAATTTAAATCTAATAAAGAAATTTATAATTGGACCCAGATTTCTACTGCCCACCTAGTATTTTTATACTACACTCTATCCCCTTTCTAAAACTCTTTTCCCACTAAATAACATAGCATTTTATTAATAAAGTATATGATTTGTGGTATGTCAGGTAACCTCTATTGGTCTGTTTCTAATTAGTAAAATGAAGAGGTCAGTATTAAGTTTTGTATTAGTTAAAATTAAATTAGACTGAGGCATAAAATTTCAAATACAATCAATTTATTAATAAAATGGGAATTTACCTATAAATAGGATTTCAGCTTGCTCAGCAAAGCTAAGATCCTAAATGAGGGGAAAAGTTTTCTTTTATCTTTAAGTGGAGTACAGAAAATAAGAAAGACTAACATCCAATTCTGAGGTGCTGCTACACACCTTTCAGATTGGCTAAGATGACAGAAAAAGATAAGTATGAAATAATACATTTTTGGTGGAGTTGTGAACTCATCCACTGTTCCAGAGAGCAATTTTGAACTATGCCTAAAGGGCTATAAAAGTGTGCATACTCTTTGATCCAGCAGTGTTTCTACTGGACCTGTATAACAAAGAGATAATAAAAAAGGGGAAAAGGACCTATGTGGGCAAAAATATTTGTAACAGCCCTTTTTGTAATGTCAAGGAACTGGAAACAAGGAACTGGAAGTTAAGTGGATGCCCATCAATTGGAGAATGGCTGAACAAGTTATAGTATATGAATGTTACAGAATATTATTGTTCTATAACAAATAATCAACAGGATAATTTCAGAGAGACTTGGAGAGACTTACATGAACTGATACTAAATGAAGGGTTTAGAACCAGGAGAACATTGAAATTCTGAAGGCTCTTTTCAAATGTGAGGTGATTCAGGATAGTTACAATGGTCTTGTGATGAAGAGAGCCATCTGCACTCAAGAGAGAACTGTGGGGACGGAATGGGGATCACAAGATAATTATTTTCACTTTTTTTGTTGTTTGTTTGCATTTTGTTTTCTTTCTCATTTTTTTTCCTTTTTAATTTGATTTTTCTTGTGCAGCATGATAATTGTGGAAATATATAGAGAAGAACTACAGGTTTAATATATATTGGGTTATTTGCAGTCTAGGCGAGGGAATGTGGGGAAGGGAGGGAAAAATTTTTGTACCACAAAGTTTTGCAAGGGTAAATATTGAAAATAATCTATGCATTTGTTTTTAAAATAAAAAGCTTTACTAAAAATCATGTAAAAATAAAATAAATGCTAAAAATGAAAATAAAAAGGCTAACATAAAAGAAAATATGTTTGGATAGAAATTGGGAATGATTGTTGGCAACAACTCTCATCCTCCCTCTTGTGATTAAGAAATGTTTATTGTTCAGGTCCAACTGCTTCTGCAAGGACAGAGAAAACAAAATAGAGTTTTTTGGATAACAACTCATACCTTAAAGAATAGTTTGGTGATATGACATTAGACCAAACTTCCAGGGGTCCATCTGTATCCTTTCCTTAACCAAGAATAGGACAATGATCAAGTAGAGAACTGGATTTCTAAATCTTTCCCATTAAAGGACTCATAGAATTAAGTTCAGAGACAAAAGAATTAAGACAAGCAGTTAAAAGACAAAATCAATTAATTGTAAATAAGATATATAAAAATACATAGAATCAATCTGATTATTTCAGAGTACCTTGCCTAGGTTCAAGTCTGAATTTCCAAAATATTATTTGATTATTATGTTTCAAAGTAATAATTTCCTTTTAATATTTTTGTTTTGCATTTAGACACATTCTGAGAGGGTCCCATTAGTTTGATCAGATACCAAAGATATTCATGGCACACACAAATGTTAAGAAGTGTTGGTTTCATTGCTCTGTTTCCTTTTTAAATTGTTTAAAGAATGTTGTATACGATGAAGTTATTTTAGACAACTCTCTATAAGTGACTTTTTCTATCAGTTTTGTCAACTTAATTTTTTTTAATTAAATTAAATTAAATTTATATTATAGCTTTTTATTTACAAGATACATGCATGGGTAATTTTTCAGCACTGACAATTGCAAAACCTTTTGTTCCAACTTTTCCCCTCTTTCCCCCCACTCCTTCTCCCAGATGACAGGTTGACCAATATATGTTAAATATATTAAAGTATAAGTTAAATACAATATATGTATACATGTCCATACAGTTATTTTGCTGTACAAAAAGAATTGGACTTTGAAATACTGTACAATTAGCCTGTGAAGGAAATAAAAAACATAGCCAGACAAAAATAGAGGGATTGGAAATTCTTTGTAGTGATTCATAGTCTTCTCCCAGAGTTCTTTCACTAGGTATAACTGGTTCAATTCATTACTGTTCTATTGGAGCCGATTTGGTTCATCTCATTGTTGAAGAAGGTCACATCCATCACAATTGTTGTTGAAGTATACAACAATCTCCTGGTCCTGCTCATTTCACTCAGCATCAGTTCATGTAAGTATCTCCAGGCCTTTCTGAAATCATCCTGTTGGTCATTTCTTACAAAACAATAATATTCCATAATATTCATAAACTACAACTTATTCAGCCAATCTCCAATTGATGGGCATCCACATAATTTCCAGTTTCTGGACACCACAAAGAGGGCTGCCAGAAACATTCAGGTCCCTTTCCCTTCTTTAAGATCTCTTTGGGATATAAGCCAAGTAGTAACTGCTGGGTCAAAGGGTATGCACAGCTTGATAACTTTTTGAGCATAGTTCCAAATTGCTCTCCAGAATGGCTGGATGTATTCACAATTCCACCAACAATGTATCAGTGTCCCTCTTTTCCCACATCCCCTCCAACATTCTGAATGCATTATCTTTCCCCTGTCATTCTAGACAATCTGACAGGTGTGTAGTGGTATCTCAGAGTTAAGACAACTCTGATTTCTCTGATTAATAATGACTTGGAACATCTTTTCATATGGATAGAAATAGTTTCAATTTCTTCATCTGAAAATTGTCTGTTCATATACTTTGACAATTTATCAATTGGAGAATGGTTTGATTTCTTATAAATTAGAGTCAATTCTTTATATATTTTAGACATGAGGCCTTTATCAGAATCTTTGATTGTAAAAATGTTTCCCCAGTTTATTGCTTCTCTTCTAATCTTGTCTGCATTAGTTTTGTTTGTACAAAAACTTTTCAATTTGATATAATCAAAATTTTCTATTTTGTGATCAATAATGATCTCTAATTTTTCTTTGGTCATAAATTCCTCCCTCTTCCACAGTTCTGAGAGATAAACTATCCTATGTTCTTTTTATTTATAATCTCATTCTTTAGGCCTAGATCATGAACCCATTTTGACCTTATCTTGGTGTATGGTGTTAAGGTGAGTCAATGCCTGGTTTCTGCCATACTAATTTCCAATTTTCCCAGCAATTTTTGTCAAACAGTGAGTTCTTATGCCAAAAGCTGGGGTCTTTGGGCTTCTCAAATACTAGATTATTAAAGTTATTGAATGTTTTGTCCTTTGAACCTAACCTATTCCATTGATTAACTAGTCTATTTCTTAGCCAATACCAAATGGTTTTGGTAACCACTGCTTTATAATATAATTTTAGATCTGGTACAGTTAGGCCACCTTCATTTGATATTTTTTTCATTAATTCCCTTGAAATTCTTTACCTTTTGTTTTTCCATATGAACTTTGTTGTTATTTTTTCTAGGTCATTAAAATAGTTTTTTTTAGGAATCTGATTAGTATAGCACTAAATAAATAGATAAATAAATAAATAAATAGATTAGTGTAAAGATTGTCATCTTTATTATATTTGCTCACCTTATCCAAGAGCATTTAATATTTTTTCCAATTAGTTAGATCTGACTTTATTTGTGTGGAGAGTGTTTTATAGTTTTGCTCATATAGTTTCTGATTTTCCCTTGGCAGATAAATTCCTAAATATTTTATACTATTGGTAATTACTTTAAATGGAATTTCTTTCTAACTCTAACTGTTGGATTTTGTTAGTGACATATAAGAATGCTGGTGATTTATGTGGCTTTATTTTGTATTCTGCAACTTTGCTAAAGGTGTAGATTATTTCTAATAGCTTTTTAGTTGAATCTCTGGAGTTCTTTAAGTATACCATCATATCATCAGCAAAGAGTGATAATTTGGTTTCCTTATTACATACTCTAATTTCTTTAATCTCTTTCTCAACTCTTATTGCCAAAGCTAGCATTTCTAATACAATATTGAATAGTAATGGTGATAGTGGGCAACTTTGTTTCACTCCTGATCTTATTGGGAATGGTTCCAGCTTATCCCCATTACATATGATGCTTACTGATGATTTTAAATAGATGCTACTAATTATTTTAAGTAAAAGTCCATTTATTCCTATGCTCTCAAGTGGTTTTTAATAGAAATGGATGTTGGATTTTATCAAATGCTTTTTTCTGCAGCTATTGAGATGATCATATGGTTTTTATTAATTTGGTTATTAATATGGTCAATTATACTAATAGTTTTCCTAATATTGAACTAGCCCTGCATTTCTAATATAAATCTCACTTGATTATGGTGTATTATCCTGGGTTTGATTTTCTGTAGTTTTTTTGCTAATATCTTATTTAGGATTTTAGCATCAATATTCTTTAAGGAGATTGGTCTATAATTTTCTTTCTCTATTTTCAACTTACCTGGTTTAGGTATCAGTACTATGTCTGTGTTATAAAAGGAATTTGGTAGGATTCCTTCATTCCCTATTTTTTCAAATAGTGTATAGAACATTGGGGCTAATTGTTCTTTAAATGTTTGGTAGAATTTAGATGTAAATCTATCTGGTCCTGGGGATATTTTCTTAGGGAGTTGATTAATAGCTAGTTCTATTTCTTTTTCTGAAATGGGACTATTTAAGAATTTACTTCCTTCTATGTTAATCTGCGATGCCTATATTTTTGGAGGTAGCCATCCATTTCACTTAGGTTATCAAATTTATTGGCATAAAGTTGGGCAAAGTATGTCCTTATTATTGCTCTAATTTCCTTTTCATTGATGGCAAGTTCTCCCTTTTCATCTTTAAGACTAACAATTTGATTTTCCTCTTTCCTTTTTCTAATCATAAAACCATCTCTTAGTTTTATTTATTAATTCAATAGTTTTTTTTTTACTTTCAATATTATTAATTTCTCCTTTTAAGTTTAGAATTTCAAGTTTAGTATTTGATTGGGGGGTTTTAATTTGTTCTTTTTCTAACTTTTTAAGTTGCAAGCCAATTCATTGAACTGCTCTTTCTCTATTTTATTCAAGTAAGCCTCTAAAGATATAAAATTTCCCCTTATTACCACTTCAGCTGCATCCCACAAATTTTGGTATGATGTCTCATCGTTGTCATCATCTTGAGTGAAACTATTAATTGTGTTTATAATTTGCTGTTTCACCCAATCATTACTTTTGGTCTATTTTCCCCTAACTTTTTGTTGAATGTAGTTTTTATTGCATAATGAACTGAAAAGAAAGCATTTACTATTTCTGTCTTCCTGCATTTAATTTTGAAGTCTTTATGTCCTAATATATGGTCAATTTTTGTATAGGTTCCCTGAACTGCTGAGAAGAAAGTATACTCCTTTCTGTTGCCATTCAGTTTTCTCCAAAGATCTTTATACCTAATTTTTTCTAATATTCTATTTACTTCTTTAATTTCTTATTTGTTTTGTGATTTTGATTCATCTAATTCTGAAAGTGCAAGATTGAGATCCCCCACTATTATAGTTTTGCTGTCTATTTCTTCTTGCAACTCTCTTAACTTCTCGTTTAGGAAGTTAGATGCTATACCACTTGGTGTATATATGTTTAGTATTGATATTGCTTCATTGTCTATGCTACCTTTAGCAAGATATAGTTTCCTTTCTTATCTCTTTTAATTAGATCAAATTTTGCTTTTGCTTGATCTGAGATGAGGATGGCTACTCCTGCTTTTTTTGGCTTCACTTGAAGCATAGAAGATTCTGCTCCAACCTTTTACCTTTACTCTGTATGTATCACCCTGTTTAAAATGTGTTTTCTGTAAAGAACTTATTGTAGGATTCTGGCTTTTAATCCAGTCTGCTAACTGCTTCCTCTTTATGGGGGAGTTTACTCCATTCACATTTATTGTTAAAATTATTTATGATTAAAATTACTAATTCTGTATTACTTACCATCTTGTTAACCCCTGCTTATGCTTTTCTCCATTCCTTCCCCCTTACCCCCCTCCTCAGTATTAAACCTGTGAGCACTACTTGCTTCTCACAGCCCTCCCTTTTCAGTATCCCTCCCCCATCTTAGAGTTCCTCCCCCTATTTTACCCCTTTTCCTTACAATTTCTGTATTCCCTTCCACTTAGCTTACTCCTTCCCTTTTCACTTTTCACCTCCCACTTTTCAATGAAGTGGAAGGAGTTTCACTATACAAGATTTTCTAGATTTCTTTTTACCTTTTTAGAAATCTCTTGAGTTCTATATTTGGAGATCAAACTTTTTGTTTAGATCCTGTAAAGGGCTAGAACTGAGCAGATGCAAGGTAACCTAGCACATAGAGTGAATTACCAATTGGACAATTCTCTATAAACATATGCTTGGAGAATGACCCTCCCCAACTATTCTATGCTGGATAGGTGGGTGTGGACAAAGAAGGAAAAGAGAGAGATGAGAGAGTAGAGTAGGACAGGCAGGATCATTCTTTTGGTGGTGGAGAAAGAGGAAGGAGGTGTGAGATTGCTAGATCTAATCCCCTGATGGCAACCCCAAAAAACCAAGAATAAAGATTTTGCTTATCTTGACTCCAGCTGATTCTAAGATATCCAGGGTCACAACAGATTCAGCTTTCTCATCAAGAATAGATGGAATTCCTTTATTTTGTTGAATGTGCATCTTCTTCCCTGGAAAAAGATGCTCCTTTTTTCTGGGTAAGTTATTCTTGGCTGCATACCATGTGCCTTAGCCTTTTAGAATATCATATTCCAAGCTCTTTGATCCTTTAATGTAGACGCTGCTAGATCCTGGGTAATCCTTATTGTAGTTCCTCCATATTTGAATTGATTTTTTCTAGCAGCTTAGAGTATTTTTTCCTTCATTTTATGGTTCTGGAATTTGGAATATATTTCTTGGTGTTTTGATTTTAGGGTCCCTTTCAGTAAGTGATCAATGAATTCTTTCAATGTCTATTTTACTCTCTGTTTCTAAAACATCTGGGAAGTTCTCTTTGATAATTTCCTGGAAAATAGTGTCCAGGCTCTTTTTTTCATCATATTTTTCAGAGAGTCCAATTATTCTCAAATTGTCTCTCCTGGATCTATTTTCTAGGTCTGTTGTTTTCCCAAGAAAGTATTTGACATTTTTTTCCATTGTTTCATTTTTTTTGTTTTGCTCGACTGATTCTGGATGTCTCCTTGAGTTATTCAATTCTACTTGTTCGATTCTGATTTTCAATGATGTATTTTCTTCACTCACTTTTTAATTTCTTTTTGTAATTGTCCAATTGAGTTTTTAAGTGAATTGTTTTGTTCTATGGACTTTTTTCCATTTTGCCAATTTTATTTTTTAGAGAGCTATTTTCTTTTTCCAACTCACTAATTTTGTTTTTCAAGTATTTGATTTCTTTATCCACTCTATCTTTAAATGAGTGGGATGACTTATAGAGACTCTCTTGCCAATTTTCCCTTTCCTTTTCCCATTTCTCTTCTAGCTCTCTTGTGAGAGCCTTTTTATTTTCTTCTATGAGAGTCTTGTGTATTGAGGAGCAGATCATATCCCCCTTTGGGGATTCATCTGGGGAGAGTCTGTTTTTAGTCTCCTCAAGGCTTAAAAATCTGCTCTCTATCCATATAGAAGCTATCAATGGTTAGAGTTCTTTTTAAATTTTTTGCTCATTTTGTCAGAGAAGACTCAAAGAAAACAAACTAACAAGAAAAACAAATGGTCTGCTTTTTTTTGGGGGGGGGAATGGGGCTGGATGGTATTACCGGGCTTCCTCTACAGACTGCGGGGGACAGCAGCAAGGCACTAGCAGGGCAGCAATGGCTCTAAGAACGCACTGACATACTTTGGGTGGGGGTGGCCACATCTGGTTATAGTCTTTACCTCCTGTGTTTACAGCTTCTCTACTGATCCTGGCTTGCTGCCAAGACAGAATATCCACACTGTGGTAAAGGTCATTCTGAAGAAAGGGCAGAAATCACACTCCTCCCTGTTTGGTCTTCAAAATGTGAGCTGCCTTCCAAGCTCTCCTGTTTGCCCTCAGCCTGCGCTCCATCTGTTCGTCCTGCCCCCAAGCAAAAACAGACCTTTTCTGGCAAATTTCAAGGATGTCTTCTGTTAGTAGTTATTTGTGTGTTTTTTTCTGGTCAAGCACTAATTCCAAGGCTTGTCATGAAATAAATTCTGAGAGAAAACATGGAGCCTCCTCTCTGCCATCTCGGCCAGAAGTTCAATTCTGATTTTTAAGGAGTATTTTCTTCAATATTTTTGTGCCTCTTATGAAGTTAATAATTTTCATAATTTCTTGTGTTATTCTCACTTGCCTCCCAATTTTTCCTGTATCATTTTTTTTATAAAAATGCACTTTTAGGAATTTTTATTAAGGTTGTACTCAATCTGCATTTTCTTTCAGGTTCAACCTGTAGAAATTTTTTATACCATTAGCTTTTGAGTTTGTTTTGAACTTCCCTATCATCTTAATATCTTTTTAGTGGTCACATTCTTTTGTTGTTGTTATTTGTTCATTTTTAAGTCTTGGTCTTGACTTTGATTAGAATTGGGTTTTGTTCACTTTTAGTGGTTGGGAGTGGAGAAAGGATGTTTTACTTGATCTTATGACATTTATATTCTATGATTTTCACAAATAGATATAGAGATTTTTAGTGCTTCCAAAAATGTATGATCTGGGAAAAGTTCTGTTTGTTATCCCCATGATTTGCATTTGGGTCCTTCCTCAGGTTCCCTTCTGTCTTGAGACTATAAACCTTTCTCACCATACTGAAAATAGGGAGCAGGCAAAGGAATTGTACCCTGTACTAGTACAGGGGTCTCCTGTAATTTTTTTCTGATCAGTTGGTTAGGTCCCTTACTGTCCCTGGGTGCTAGGCCCTCCTTATTTCAACCACAGCTATTGTCACTGACTCCAATGTGCATCACAATGCTGCTTTCACCCCAGTCCCACCTCAGTATTTGCATGCCTATTTTTTATCTTTCTAAGCTGACTTTCTGTTAAAAAAAAAAAAATTGTGATTTTTTGTTGGTTATTCTATTAAGAATTAATTTACAAATCTTAGAAGGAGATGTTGGAACTATTCAGCAAAAATTTCCCATTTCATTCTACTATCTTATCTATAATCTCTTTTATTTCTTAAGATAAGATATATTCTTAAGACATTTAGGAAATTCGCTATGTTTAGCCTGAAGATTAAAAGAATTCAAGAAAAATGATGGCAATTTTTAGTTGTAAAGTATTCTCATATGCTGTTTTATTTGTCCACAAGAAGGTATAAAGAAAAATAGGAAAAAGTTATAGATAAATTTAGATTTGATACAAAAAAATCTTTCTATTAATGACATCTATGCAGAAGAGAAATGGGTTGTCCAAATATATTGTGGATTAGTCCTCACTGAATATATTTAAGGAACACTGGATGATCATTTGCTGAATGTTATAAAGGGGAATTTTTTTTAAATTGTATGTAGGATATGTGGCTTTGAGACCCCTTCCAACTTAGAGATCATGTGATTCTCAATTAGCATTTTGAAATTTACTTCCCTAGAACATTGTACACAGCAACAATAAGATATGATGATCAATTCTGATGGACTTGGCTCTTTTCAACAGCAAGGTGATACAAGCTAGTTCCAATGGTCTTGTGAAAGAAGCATCTGCATCCAAAGAGAGGATTATGGAGACTGAATGTGGATCACAGCATAGTATTTTCAAATTTTTGTTGTTGTTTGCTTGCATTTTTTTTCTTTCTCGTGTTTTTCCTTTTTGATTTGATTTTTCTTGTTTAGCATGATAATTGTAAAAATGTATATAGAAAAAATTACATATGTTTAACATATATTGGATTACTTGCTATCTAAGGGAGGGAGGGAGATGAAGGGAGGGAGAAAAATTTTGAAATATAAGATTTTGCAAGGATGAATGTTGAAAAATGTCTATGTATATATTTTGAAAATAAAAAGTTTTTTAAAAATTCCAAAAAATAAAGTAATTTACTTTTATAAAGTCTAAATTACACATGGAAAATATTATACAGCTATCTATTTTTCTTTTATTTGTATTTTGACTCCACAAATAATTTATTGATTTCTCAAAGGTAGACAACGACCTTATTTTTCTTTAGATTTTTCCAACACTCAGGTACCATAATGCAATATTGACTTGATAAAAACATGTGGATGATGATGATGAAGTTTTTGTTGATCATGATGATGATTTTGATGATAATAATGATGTGATGAAAAAGTGAATTCTATCTCAATACTTATCAACTTAATTTGTGACCTGTAATCTGTAACCTGTTATAACAGGTTATAGAACTTTTTGAAGACTCACTATTTTTAAAAGTAGAAACAAAAATTCTTGCAGTTAAGTAGGTTGTAAAGTTAAAATGAAATAATAAATGCAAAAGCATTTGATTAAATTCAAGTATTATCAAAGGAGAAGTCATTATTATAGGATAATACAAACTCATAGAGCCTACCTTTCCATCTACTTATTCTCTCTAATAGTAAATACCATTTTCAAAACTCCCTTCCTCTAAGAACTTTCCTCATTGCTTTGTTTACAGCTTTATTTCTCAGATTACAGATCAAGGGATTCAACATAGTAATCACAGTTGTATAAAATACTGAAGATACCTTCTCTTGTTCCATAGACTGACTAGAATGTGGTTTGAAGTACATGAATGTAATTGGCCCAAAAAAGATTGCCACAGAAAGGAGCTACAGGTGCCAAAGGTTTTGAATCTGCCTTCTGTAGACCTGATGGGGAGGATGCTGGCCAGGATGAAAATGTAAGAAATAAGAATTGCTAAGGTAGGCACTAAGGTATTAAAGCCAGAAATGATATGAAGCAGTAACATGAAAAATAAAATGCTTATCTAGTTCAGAGCTCCCAAAATTATAGAATCTCAGAGGTAGAATTAGCAATTCTATCTGTTATAATTCTTTCCAACAGGTAGAAATTGATTGGAGGGGTAGAAATAATAGGAATTTCACAAAGAAGTGACTATTGTATCATAATGATATGACAGAAGAAAAGAAAGTAAAAAATTGTCAGATGAATATCCTCTATTTGAAGAGAACAGATTTTTTTAAACGATTTCATATGAAGAATACATAGAATGGCTTAAAAATCTAAGGGGAATCAGCAATTCAGGTATAACATTAAATTCTGCAAATTGAAATTCTAAGATCACTAAGAAAGAGTTGTGATGAAAGAAGGGAGAAAGCTGCAAGGGCCTCAGCAACCAATATAGGTTTTTAAAACATATATTAAAGATGGAAGAAAGGGAAGCTTTAGTCAATACAAAAGTTGGGAATATGGTACTATAAGAAGAGTGTCAGGGTATGTACAAAGAAAGAAGGGAATAGTCCCATTTCCTTCTCTTTATTAATGAGAAGATTGAGATTAGAAAAGGGCAGAAAACAAGTAATTACAGAAAAACCTCAGGCAATTTTTAGTATTGGCTGGCAGAATTTCCTTTTCTAGTTGCAAGCCTGTCTCACTACCCAGTATAGTCACTTCAAAAAATGGACTTAAACATAGAGGCTTGTTTTGACTAGAGGATATTGCTACAAATTGACTACCTTCTTCAATATTGAATGCAATTTTTAACATTTTGATAGCACATCTCAAAGGAAGATGAAGCAGACAAATTCCTTGCTCTTCACTGCTATTTTCAAATCCTTTTTTTCTGCCACTGAAACTTAGGTGTCTCTCCTCTTTTGATCCTCCATTTTCCTTGATATCACCCAGATTAATAGCCTGTTTACCATTATTTGGTGACACCAAGATAACCTTGCCTTTTCAAGTAATTAATCATCTGATTTACAATCTTCATTTCTACCCCAATCTTTACATTCATACTTTGGAGCTTCATCATATATGTTGGTATCTCTTCCAACACTATGGCCTTCTATTTCATCACCCTTCTCAGTTCTTATGATTGTCCCTTCATTCCTCCTTTAATCACACTCATGATGATACATTTGATTTAATTTTTACCTATCACCTTCTTTAATCCTAACCTTTGAAATTCTTTATCTCAAATCTTACTCTTTTATCCTTTCATCTCTCCCTTGCCTCAATGCATATTGTTTTCACTTTTTACTTACCATCACTTCATTACTTTCTGATTTTCCTATTCATTTTCCCTGCTCTGGCTTTATTTTTCTCTGTTCACAAAATTCTCCATACAGTTACTAGTTCGACTTTATTCCATACACTATCTCATATTCAACATCACTATTTCTTATAACCACTCATTTCTTTAGAAACATGGGACCCTTAAACTTACTTGTTCATTTTATTTGTTTGTTGCTAAATGTCATTAGAGGATAACAAGTCCCCTATAAATTTATGTAATCTAATTTTGGGGAAGCCCTCAAGGCGTCATCCTAATCTTCTCACTGTTCACTGATTGAGTTTTATTACATTTTTCACACTGCTTGTTTCAGAATTTCTTTTCTCCTTGGGCCACTTATACTACCTTTTCTCAACCATCTCAACTTTATATGGTGCAACTCCCAGAGAGAATGGAGCAATAATCATAAGGCCACCTGGCCTTGGGAGTGATGTAATTATAAATGATATATTTCTTCCCCTAGGTTATCTTGCGCCAGTTTACTCCATCTGACCAGTATGCTAAGGCCATAAATATTGCTGGTTGTCAGATAGCAGCCTGTTGGTCTGTGATACCTGGGTTACTGAAACTAATGAGCAACAATAACGAGGTGCTTAAAGTTGACATGGGCACAGAACAAAATTGGGTGTCTGCCACTTAACCTAGTGATATTTCAGGCCTAAAAACACACCTCCAGAAAGTTCCTCTGTGAACTCTGCCCAGAGAATTGTGGGTATTGCACTTGCACACAAAGTCAGAAACAGATTATTCTTTAATTCCACCTTTAAGCCATAAAATTAGCATATCAATGACATGAAGTGCCTGTTTTCTCTAGCTTTTCCCTATAAATTTACCTTCCAGTTCCTGGTTTTTTGCTAAATTTTTTTGGAACTTAATCTGCTGTTAGTAGTGGTAATACATTTTTGTCCTTTAGCTAGGAGACAAACTGAGTTTACAAATTCTTTCACCATACCTGCAACACCAACCTGAGATCCCTAATATTGTTGGGTTAACTTCACCTCAAGAAACTGAAAACTTTAGCATGTTACTTACTGAATAGCTATCTGCTGTAAGGTCTCTTTTTTCTCTAATTTTATACTTCAACTACTCTTAGTATCATTTGTCATTCTCTTATCATTTTGAGAAAGAGGTGGTCCATAACCCTAACAAGATTAATTTTTCTAATTACATTCTTGTTCCTATACTCTCCTATCTGGAAGTTTTTCCTTTTATTTTCTGTCTCAATATTTCTTTGTATATATCTCTATTTCTATCTGTTTCTGTCTCTATCTTTGTCTTTATATCTCTATCTATCTGATTTTCCTTCAAGGTTTCATTCAAATGCCATCTCTTCTATAAGATATCTTTATTCCCTCAATTGTTTGTATTTCTGTATTTCTTCTACTATAGTGACTTTGTATTTTTTTTTATTGTTTTGACTTACTGAGTGCATACTGCTATGTTTTTTCCCCAGGGATTATTATTTTCTTGAAAAAGAAGTTCTCAATTTTCATTGCATTATTCTCAGTACCTACCATTGTCTTACCTAGAGCAGTCACATGAAAGAAAATTGTTGAACTAAATTGAATAGAAATATTAGCATCACTAATAATGAATAAGAACCTCACAAAACATAAGACACACAACATAAGACACACAAAGGCAAAAACTGTTATCTTTGGGTATGAATATCAAAGAGAAACTTCGTAAGGGGCCTTTAATGGGTGCCACAGCGCATCGGGAGATTGAGGCCCGGAAGTAATTTCTGTGGATATTAGGACTGCCCTTGGGCGGGATCCTGGCCATATTGAGATAGCTTCGTAATGGGTGACTCTCTCGCTGATTGGCTGTGTGTGTGACCTCACAGGCCCTATGTAAGCCCACTGCAGGCAGCAATCGCCCTCTTTAATCTGGCGCTCTTCACCCTGGCTCCCTAGCCTGGGTGGCTAAGCCGAGATGGATAGCCAAAAGAGGTAAGGATTTTGGCAGTGAACACATGGGTCTTCTGACCAGGTGTTCACTCGGGAACCAACAAGTCAGGGCATCAGTTAGGGCATTATGTGAGTAGGTATAATAAAGGCTTTTAAGATTACACGTGGCTGTTCTTGAGTGCACTACCGGTTATTAAACTATAGATTCAAGAGATTGTGGCCAGACCTTAGAAGGCCTCAGAGGAGGCGAGCCGGGTAGAGTTCACACTGCAAAGGACAGTGGTCAAAGGTACTCTGGTGGGTCTAGGACAGACTAGTAATTGTAATTGCCAGGAGAGCACGTTACAAAACTTAATGTTCTTAATAATTATCTTTTTCTCTTTTCTTTGAAAAAAAATTTATACTTAAGAGACCAAGATAAAAAGAGAGACACAGAGAGAGACAGAGAGAAGGGGAGAGAGACAGAGGGAGAGGAGAAAGAGAGAGAGGAAGGGAAGGAGAAGAGAGAGGGAGGGAAGTGGGGAGGAGAGAGGGAGGGAGATGGGGAGAGAGAGAGAGACAGAGACAGAAAGATGGAAAGAGAGGAAGAACAAGAGTGAGCATAATATGTATAATGTGTTTGGTTGCATTTTTTTCTTTAATGTGTTGGCAAAACAATTTCTGGGCAGCTGGGTAGCATACTGGATAGGTCTATAACTTGAAGTTTGGAAGATGAGTCTTCCTGAGTTCAAATCTGTCCTCAGACTCTTAAAAGCTGTGTGACCCTCAACGAGTCATGCAGCCTTGTTTGTCCCTGTTCATCATCTTTAAAAGGCTCAAGAGAAAATCATCTTGCTCTGTCCTAAGAAGGAAATGGCATCACTGAAAATTGATCAAAATCAACAAATTCTAAAGTCTAAGACAAAAGTCTTTATGAAAATGATAGTAAAAGAGGAAATCAGAAACTTACCCTACTCCTTCTAACTGGATGATTGATATAGTCTTTCTCCGTACTTCACACATGAGAGAGGCCTGTTCTATAACTTCTAGCTTTCCAAATACTTAGGTGAGAACTATTTGCTGTACTTAACAAATAAATTAAAATCCATGTGGATCTAGTCTTATGAACTCTTAGGATCAGAAGATAGAATCAGGTAATTTAAAAAGATAATTTATAATAGGGAAGGCTTGTATGTAGGTCACATACTATATAATTTTACTGTATTTTTATAGTAGTTATTTTTTTTCATAAATATACTTGAATGTAAGCTCCATGAGAGCAAGGATAATACCTTTCTTAAACTTTATCTTTCTTCAGAAAAGACCAAAATCTCCCATTGAATCGAGAGTCATCTCCAATTGTCCTGATGTATGACTTGTCGTTAGACCTATATGGCACTGGAGGAGAAAATGAGGCTGATGACTTTGCACAGTTCCCCTTCACTTCAGTCTGATTCACTTGCATGTTATGGCATCATCTCCTTGATGTCATGGTCTTTTTCTAAAATGAAAGACAAACAATAATATCTGTGAATAAGAACAGGAGCTGCCTCAGTAGGGACAGGGATACAATTGCAACTGGACAATTGAGCAATAGAGTTCTTTATTCCTATTTTCCCTCCCTCCCTATCTCCTTTCTTTTTTTCCTTCCCCTTTTGTTTTCTCCTTTCTTCCCTCCCATCCTTCCTCCTTTTCTTTCCTGCTTCTTTCCTTCCTTCCTCCTTCATTAACTAGGTTTTGTTAATTAGTTAAATTAGATCCTAGGCCTTGTTTGGGTCCTGGTTAATCAGAGTGAATGTAAATAGTAATTGTTTTATTTTGACCAGAAACTGAAAGTTGTCCCTTCCTAGACTGATTTCTTTTGACTAGGTAAAAAAGGCTGTGTTTTTCCTTCTTTCTTATCTAGCCTTAATCAGTGTTAATGAGTGTTGCCTCAGTCAAAATGAGACCTAATACAAACCTTATCTTATTTTTGTTTTATTTTTCTTTTTCTGAGGCTGGGATTAAATGACTTGCCCAGGGTCACACAGCTAGGGAGTGTTAAGTGTCTGAGACCAAATTTGAACTCGAGTCCTCCTGAATTCAGGGCTGGTGCTGTATCCACTGTGCCACCTAGCTGCCCCCAAACCTTATTGTAAAAAGACAAAAAAAACTATTGCATCCAGAGCCCTTCCCAGTCATCCTAGGCCCATTCTGGGCCCACTACTGGACCCAGATATTTCTGGAGAAGAATGTGAGGCTTAGGACTTTCACAAAGTCCTGTCTCACTTCACTTTTATTTTGTTATAGTATTAATATTTCTTTTGTTTACAAGAACTTCTTTACACCTCCCCAAAGGTCAATAATTCAATAAAGCAAGATTGTTTAAAGTACAATTCTTTTGTAGCTGTTTGTCTCTTTACTTCCAACCTCCTATTTTCTGCTGTGCCCCTCCTTTGAGAACAAAGGAGTGGTGTACTCCACTTTGTGAACATTTTCACCTCTGGTCATATTCTTCACATCCCACTGACTTTGAATTCCATTGAGTCATCATTCAAACATCATTCCATACCTCCTACTTTTCAATCTTTCATTCCCATCCGGCTCAACTATCCCACACCACGGTCTCACCCTAATTCCACCCAGCTCTTTTAATGTGCCCTCTGGAATGCCTGTTCCATAAGCAACAAACTCTCCTTTATCTTAAATCTGTTTCTTACCCACTCCTTCCATCAGGTAGCACTTACTGAAATTTGGCTTTCCCATGAAGACATAACCTCCTTGGCAACCCTTTTCCAGTACTCCCTATATCTTCACTCATTCTCCTCAGCAAAATCATCAAAGCTGGAAAGTTGGTTCCCATTTCTCCCCATTATCATTTCTGGATTCTCCCCCTTTCTCACTCACTCAACAATCTCTTTTCCTTTGAGGATCATACTATCTATATCAATCACCCATTCAAAATCCTGGTAGTTATTGTTGAGTAGACTTTCAGGTCACTCTTCTTTCTTCCACAATGAGTTCAATATTTGATTTAGAATTTTTCTCTTGTCTTCAACTCCTACTGTCATACTAACCTTGCACCTTACTCCTTAAAACACACTTATTATTCCTGTGATACTAGCTTCAATATGTTGTTTATAAGAAACACACTTGAAAAGAGGCATGCACAGAATGTGTAAGAAACCAGAGCAGAATATATTATGTTTTAGCTGAAGTAGGAGTAAAAATTCTTATCTCAGATAAAGCAAAAACAAATATACAACTAAGTAAAAGAGATAAGGATGGAAACCACATCTTGCTAAAAAGTACCATAGACACTGAAGAAATAACAAAACTAAACATAGATGCATCAAGTAGTATAGCATCCAAATTATTTTTTAAATTTATTTATGTTTTCTCCATTATAGTCAAAACAATTTTTAACATCTATTTTTAAGATTTTTGAGTTCTAAATTCTCTCTCTTATTCCAACCTACAATTAAGAAACCATATATGAAGTTATACAAAACATTTCCATAAAAGTCAAGTTGAAAAAGAAAACATAGATCTCCCACTCTAATGAAAATAAAAATCTTCAAGAAAAATTAAGTTAAAATAGATATAGAGAAATAGAGATATGGCTTTGATCTGTATTTAGACACAATTAGTTCCTTCTCTGGGTATGGACAGATTTTTCATCTCAGGTTCTTCAGAGTAGTTGTGGATGATAGTACTAATAAGAATAATAGAGTTATTTACAGCTGCTCATCCCAGAACCTTGCTATTACTTTTTGTACAATATATCACACTTTGTTCATGGAAGACTTTCCAGATATATATATATATATATATATATATATATATATATATATATACATATATATATATATGTATATATATATATATATATATATATATATATATTTTTTTTTTTTTCCCTGAGAGCATTCTGCTCATCATTTCTCAGAGAACAATAATATTTCATCAGTGAAACTTGCTTCATTTTTTTTAAATTCACTAATTGTATTCCCACCATTTATTCTCTTTTTCCTTTTACCCTCCTCAAAAGTATTTAGCTAGTGACCACTCCCTCCTCTACTATACCCTCTTCTTTATCACCCTCCAATCCTTCCCATATCACCATATCACATCTCCCTGCCCCCTCCTCTTATTTTCTTGCAGGGTAAGATAAATGTATGTATGTTATTTCCTATTTGAGCCAATTCTGAGCATCCACTTTTTTTTTTTTTTTTTTTTTTGCTGAGGCAATTGGGGTTAAGTGACTTGCCCAGAGTTATACCACTAGGAAGTGTTAAATGTTTGAGGTCATATTTGAACACAAGTCCTCCTGATGCTTTATCTACTGTGCCAGCTACCTGCCACCCATCCAAATCCTTAAAGAAGAAATTAAATGAATTACTGGAAAAATACACAGCAAAACCACACTAGTCGGGGATCTCAGGTGTCCCTTCTCAGAATTTAATAAATATCTGCAAAAAATGAACAAGAAAGAGACCAAGGAGTTAAGTGGGACGTTAAAAAAAGTTAGATATGATTTTTGGAGAAAACTGAAGGGGAACAGAAAGGAATATATCTTTTTCTCAGCAACACATGGCACCTACATAAAAGGGGTGCCTTAAAATTAATTATAGAAAGTCAAAATTATTAAATGTATTCTTTTAGTATCATAATATAATAACTACATTGAACAAAGGACAGTGGAAAGACAGATTAAAAATTAATTGTAAACCAAATGATCTAATTCTAAAATATAAGTGGTTAAAGAACCAATAATAAAATCATTTGGTAATTTCATTAAAGAGAATGACCACAATGAGACAACATATCAAAATTTATGGGATGCAGCCAAAGCAGTACTTATGGGAAACTTTATTTCTCTAAATTCTTATACCAACAAAATAGAAAAATAACAGACAAATGAATTGCACATGCAAAAAAAAAATAGAAAAGAAAAAGAACACATTAAAAAGTGAGCACCAAATTGGGAATCCTGAAAATCAAAAATGAAGTTAATAATATTCAAAGTAAAAGAACTAATTTTGAGCTAATAAATCTAAGAACTAGTTTTATGAAGAAGAAAAAAGCCCAATAAAATAAACCATGGATTAAACTATTTTTTAAAAGAAGAAAATGAAATTACCAGTATAAAAAATTTAAAAAGGTTAAATCACCATAAAAAGGGAAGAAATTAAAGCATTCATTAGGAAATATATTGCCAAATTGAATGCCAACAAATATGACAATCTGAGTGAAATTGATGAATATTTACAAAAATTTAAATTGCCCAGATTAACAGATCAGGAAACAGAATGACTAAATAACCTCATTTTAGGGGAAAAAAAAGAAAGAAATTAAACAAGCAATTGATAAATGGCCTAAGAAAAAATCCCTGTAGTCAAAAGGGTTCAGAAGTGAATTCTCCCTAACATTTGAACGAACAATTAATTCCAATATTATATAAACTGTTTGGAAACATAGGTGAAGGAGTCCTACAAAGCTTTTTTTAATGACATGAACATAGTGGTAATACCTAAACCAGAAAGAGCTAAAACAGAAAAAGAAAATTATGCCCTATTTTCCCTAATGAATATCAATGCAAAAATTTTGAACAAAATACCAGCAAGGTGATTACATCAATATATCACAAGGATTATATACTGTCATCAGGTGTGATTTATACCAAGGATATCTCAGGATTGATTCAATATTAGGAAAACTGTCAACATAATGGACTAAAATGTTTTTATGATGGAATATTATTATTCTATGGAAAATGATGAGCAGGATGCTCTTAGGGAAAAAAAACAAAAACAAAAAGCGGGAAAGTCCTTCATGAACTCAAGCAAAGTGAAATGTACTGTATGCAAAATAATTGCAATGTTCTGGGATAACTAGGTATAAATGCCTTTACTATTCTCATTAGTACAATCATCCACAACTACTCTGAAGAACTTATGAAGAAAAATCTTATCCATACTTAGAAAAGGAACTGATTATGTCTGAATACAGAATGAAACCTTCTTGCTTGCTTTCTGTCTCTGTCTCTGTCTCTCTCTCTCTCTCTCTCTTTTTCTCTTTGTCTTTTTCTTTTTAAAGTAATTTTTCTTGAGGGTTTTTATATTCATTAGAGTGAGAGATCTATGTTTTCTTTAGCAACTTGACTTTTATGTAAATGTTTTGCATAATTTCACATGTGGTTTCTTAATTGTAGGTGGCAATAAAGGAGAGAACCTAGAACTCAAATTTTTTTAAAACAAATGTAAAAAATTTGTTTTGAATGTAACTGGAGAAAATATTAAATAAATTTTTAAAAATATATAATTGACCATATCAATAACAAAACCAAGAGAAATCATGTGATTATCTTAATAGATTCTGAAAAAGCTTTTGACAAAATACTGTACTACCCATTTTTTATTAAAAACACTAGAGAGTATGAAGAAAGGGAACATTCTTTAAAATGATAAGTGGTATCTAAAACTAGCACCAAGCATTATCTATAATGGGAATAAACTACACATCTTTCCAGTAAGATCAGGGGTGAAGCAAGGATGCTATGAGAAAAGAAAAATGAGTAAAAGGAATTAGAACATATATAATGATGAAACAAAATTATCATTTTTTGTAGATAATATAATCTTGACAATCCTTGAGAACCCTTGAGAATCAACTAAAAATTACTTAAAATAATTAAAAACTTTAGTAAAGTTTCAGGGTATATAATATATCCAAATAAATCATCAGCATTTCTATATGTTACTGACAAAGCCCAGCAGTAAGAGATAGAAAGAGAAATTCCATTTAAAATAACAGTAAACAATATAAAATAGTTGGGAATCTGCTTGCTAAGAATAATCCAGTAACTATATAAATACAATTACAAAAAACTTTTCAACATAAATAAATCCAAATCCAAATCTAAACGGCTGGGAAAATATCATTTGTTCATACATAGGCCAAGTCAATATAATAAAAATGTCAATTTTGCCTATATTAATTTACTTATTTTGTGCCATATTGAATAAAACTACCAAAAGATCATTTAATAGAGCTAAAAAAAATAACAACAAGATTCATCTAGAAAAAAAAGAAGTCAAAAAGGGAGGAAGATTTGCATCTCAAAATCTTGTAAAAAATGAATACTAAACATTGTTTTGGCATGTAATTGGGAAAATATGAAGTACTAGCAAAAGAAAAAAATTAATTAATTAGTGTATGATAAAGTCTCATTCACTAATTAATAATATTATATTGATAAAGTCTCATCATTCTATGGATTCACTATATAGGTAACCTAGACTTAAGAGACTATATTAGTCTGGTTTAGCTATTAGAGCTAAAGAAAGGAGTTTAATCCTATAATCAAAGTAAAAATAGAACAGAGTAATCAATGATGATTTATTTCCTTTTCAGTTTCTTCATCCTAGAGCTTTAGAATTCAGTCTGACCCCTCATCTCTAAACCATAAGCCAAAGACTTATTAGCTTAATAAAACCTATTAAGCCTTCTACTTGGGGAGCAAATACCAATGACTTCTTCCCAGAAGAGCTAAAATCCCAGGTGAACTAAGAACCTTCCTGAGTCTGTCAGTATTTCTAAATATTTCTCAAGACTTTCTGTTCTCAAGAGATAAAATTCATTTCATATATATCTGCGGCTCTGATGTCATTAATGGGTGATATTTTCTTCCTTACATTTAGAGTAAACCCTCTAGAAAAAGCCATAGTTAGAAATTGTAACACAGAATGTTTAGAATAGGAGTTTGATACACTAGGGATCGTGCTAAGGATTACTAGCATTGACTTCATTATTTCCCCTCTAGGACATTGTTAATGAAGAGCCTAACTGTTAGAAGGTTGAATAATTAGTGTCTAACCAATCTGTCCTTTCTCCAAACTCAGTGTCACAGGATCTTAGGGTCCTGGGAAACATAGCCTCTTCATCCTATATTGTCTTCAGTAGCTCCTGACATGGACTGTTGAAGAGTAAGTGCAATGGAATAAAGTGCAGAGACAATGGCTGTCAAAGTGTAACTATTCTTTTCCTCTTCCAAGAATCTTTTTTTGAAGAGAAGACCACAGTTCTATTGACATTCTTACTTTGTGACTCCAAGAAATCATTGAACACCTGTTTGTAAAATGTTTTTTTTTAATTACTTAAAACATTATAAGAATCATGAAACTGTACCTAGTTAGCCTCATTTGAAGGTCATTAATAACTCAGTTGATTTTAGAAACATGAGCAAGTTCTGGAAGGGAACCAAAACAGGACAGAGACTGTGAGGAAGTATTGGCATTTATTCTTTTCTTGTATCCTCATACCTCAATGTTACTAGATATTGGGATCTCTGTCCCAAGAAAAGTCATCACTGGTCCAATTAAATAAAACCAGGCAAAGCTTATCCTATTAGTTGTTTTAATTTCCCATATTCCTGGGAGTCTACCAATATTACTGGGCATCCAGAAGCACCAGAAACAAGCCTGAAGGATCATGGAATCAGTCTCCTCTTCTGTATGCAACTCCTCTGGGTAAGAGAACTCACAAGAACTTTCTCTAATGTGATGCTTTGTTCAGTCACTAAAGATTTCAGAGAATGGACACAGGAAATAATTCTGTAGTGACTGAGTTTATCCTTGCAGGATTAACAGATTGGCCAGTGCTTCAGATTCCCCTCTTACTATTATTCTTGGGCATCTATGTGATTACCATGGTGGGAAATTTGGGTATGATAACATTGATTGGAGTCACGTCTCACCTTCACACTCCCATGTACTATTTACTCAGCAGTTTATCTTTCATTGATCTCTGTCATTCCACTGTGATCATCCCCAAAATGTTGATGAATTTTGTGTCAGAGAAGAACATAATTTCCTATAATGAGTGTATGACTCAGCTCTATTTCTTCCTCATTTTTGTAATTGCAGAGTGTCACATGCTAGCAGCTATGGCATATGACCGTTATGTTGCCATTTGCAGGCCCCTGCTATATAATGTCATTATGTCCCATCAAGTGTGCATTTGGCTGGTAAGTGGTGTATACTTTATGGGCTTTGTTGGTGCCACAGCTCACACAGGATGCATGCTTAGACTGTTCTTCTGTAAGGACAATGTTATCAACCATTACTTTTGTGATCTCAATCCCCTCCTAGAACTCTCCTGTTCCAGCACTTATATTAATGAAGTGGTGGTTGTTTGCCTCAGTGCATTTAACATCCTCACCCCAACTCTGACTATTCTTAGCTCTTACATCTTCATTATTTCTAGCATTCTTCGCATCCGTTCTACTGAAGGGAGGTCCAAGGCTTTCAGCACCTGCAGCTCCCACATGGCAGCTGTCAGTTTTTTCTTTGGTTCTGGTGCATTCATGTACTTACAGCCCTCTTCAGTCAGTTCCATGGAACAAGGCAAAGTGTCCTCTGTATTTTACTCAATCCTTGTCCCTATGTTGAACCCCCTGATCTACAGCCTGAGGAACAAGGATGTCAAAGTTGCCATGAAGAAATTCATGGAGAAAAGAATGTTATGGTGAAGAAAAATATTAGTTGGATACTGTTTTAAATATTGTGTTATATTTGTGAGATCAAGTGTCTTTCTGTGTCAGATGTTGGACTCTCTTGATATGCACATTTCTCTTAACCCTTTTTTAAAATTATCTTTTCTTACTTAGAGTTTTTCCCTTCATTTTTTTTATTATAATGATTCTCTTGGAGGAATTGTAATAATCAGATAAAATAATATCTCATAGTTTTTATATACTACTGAATATGGTAGAATTAAGAATGACATAAATGCCAGATCATATATAAGATTTTCACTTCTCAAGGGCTTCATCTGCAAATAATTTCCCTTAATCTTTAGAATGTGATCCTGATACATTTGTGCTATCTCTGCTTCTTCCTCCTTAACTTCATCTGTCTTCCATTAGGTAATCCCAATTAATCTGAAATCGTTGTTTTTTTTTTTTTTTTTTTTTTTTTTTTTTTTTTTTTTTTAAATGTTGCTCCACTCCTCAGATGCTTTACTATTGGATTATGTCCTAGACCACCTTTTTCCTATCACCTTCATCAGCCACTTTAATCTCCTAGGCAAATTTCTCATGCTTACTGAATATTGAGTCCCTTTAACCTATTTGATTTCCTTGTTCTCTCTCATATAGACTAAGCTTGCCTCTGATTTTTTATTATTATTCAGTCATTTTTCAGTTGTGTTTGACACTTTGTGACCCCACTTGGGGTTTCTTGGTAAAGATACTAGATTGGTTTGCTGTTTTCTTCTGTAGAACATTTTATATATAAAGAATGTTAACCTGTGGCAAACAGGGTTAAGTAATTTGACTAGGATCATAAAGCTAGTAAGTGCCTGAGGCCAGATTAGAATTCTGGAAGATGAGTCTTAGACTCCAGACCCAGCACTCCATCCACTGCTCTGATAACTTTGGTAAATTCTTCAGTTTCCAGTAATCCCATGTTTCCTAAGATTCCATACAAGATATTGAATTCAAGAATACAAATGACATTTGAGAAGTCATGGTTTATCAAACTATATACTTACTAGAGGATAGTAGGAATATTGAAGATTAATTAACTCTTGCACATTGTGTGTGAGGAGGTCACCAGATTTTTGTTCTTATAAAGATATTTTTCCAAGTCAGCTTTAGGTTGAGATTCTCTGTACAAACTATATCTTTGCTTTCCAAGTTTTGGAAAAAAAATAATAGATTGTCAGGGATTTGCTCTTAGCCCATGTAATATAGCTTTAGTTATATCTGTAGCTGCTTAAATCTTTTTTTCCCATAGTATATACATTTAATATAAATATCAATTGCCATTTGAAGCCATCAATAATAAGTCCTTCCCTGCTCCTTCCCCCAAATAATCATTCAGTAATTCAATTTCAATAGTTCTCTCATGAATCAAAAGTCCAAAATTGTCACAAAATGTTTTCGTGGCTAGAGCATAAAATTGACAAGTTAGCATCAACTTTTGTAATACAATGGGTAGATTCAGTACCAGTCCAGTGTAACTCCCCACTGAAGATTTCCAACTTCCACCATTGTCTTAACAGTAACAACCCTTCTGAATTATGCCCTCAAAGGTCAAATGTAATTTGATTGCTTATATGATTTCACATATTCCATTATCATGCATTTATCATCATAACCAAAATTCCAAAGACAAACTGAAATAATGCAGATTATACTGAAGAATATAATAAAAGTCATATATATATATGGAGAGTATGCCTTTAGGTAGTAATCTAAAGATTTTATTATATTTGATTACAAATTAGTTCATTGAGATCACATATAGCTGTATTCTTCCTACAAGTATCAATATAATTTTAGCTACAACATAGGGTATCAGGTTTTTCCATTTTAATAGTGTATACTTTTTAGTGCCGTTAACCATTTTCAGCATGCAACAATCCAACTAAGTTAATGGTGAAATTTTACATACATGTAAACTCTAAACTTCTAAATGATAGTTCATTTCAAAACTAAAAATTCTAGTTTGTTTATAAACTACCAAGCTTCATTAATCTTAAGTCCTTTACTAATGATTGCCAACAAGATTTTTGTGACCATCATTTTATGGACAGAAAACTTCTGTTATCCAAAATAGCATCAACATCAAGAATTTGACTCAGCTGTAGATGAGAGAAGTCTGAGATCTAGTACCACCCAATTTCTTGATTCTATCCATTTTAAGCTTACAAGGATAAAACATCCAATTAATAGTTTTTCTTTAAATGTGAATGAAAATCTTAACCATAAAGAGAAACTAAGTTGCTCTTGGTAGGATTTTCAATCATGGCTTCTATCATTAACTACTCTAGGTGAACAAAGTGAATTTCACTACAGCTTCAATCTGTTTTCTGCAAAAGGATAGGCCAAAAGTTCTGATCTAAATGTGACCATCATTTTATGGACAGAAAACTTCTGTTATCCAAAATAGCATCAACATCAAGAATTTGACTCAGCTGTGGATGAGAGAAATCTGAGATCTAGTACCACCCAATTTCTTGATTCTATCCATTTTAAGCTTACAAGGATAAAACATCCAATTAATAGTTTTTCTTTAAATGTGAATGAAAATCTTAACCATAAAGAGAAACTAAGTTGCTCTTGGTAGGATTTTCAGTCATGGCTTCTATCATTAACTACTCTAGGTGAACAAAGTGAATTTCATTACAGCTTCAATCTGTTCTCTGCAAAAGGATAGGCCAAAAGTTCTGATCTAAATGCAACTTCTGCCTTTCAGTCATGCACATCAAAACTGGACAGCTCTCTGAAGAATCTATATCAGAGCAGCAGCAATGCTACCTTCAGTCCTTCCTATATTGAAAAGCTCAAATTTTATTAACTTAGTCCATGATGGGCTGAGACAAAGAAGTTTTGATTTTTCTGGTGCTGGACTTCTGTCTCCCAGCTTTGTCCATAGAGCCATATCTTTTCCCCTGCAAAGGATTTAGCCCCTTTCCCACCAAAAGCCAAATATATCTTCAACTGGGTTACCAGCAGAAGAAAAAAAAAACTGCTAAAATCTTTGAACTAAAAAGGTGTCACCTCAGAATACTTAGGAAATACAAAAAACTTTCAAAGGATGAATTTTATTCACTTTGCAACCAAAGGTTAGAGAGGTGTCCCCTTCGAAAAACAAAGAAGAGGCTCAACAGACTGAATGAATATGTTTTAAACAAGGAAGAAGAACAAGAAAACAGAGAGAATGGATGTCTTCATTTTTGATATGGGAAACCAAGGTGGTCCATCTAATGTTGGAGGTGGATTCATGATCAGGGCACAAATTCTACTAGAATAAAAGAACAATGGTAAGCACTGAAAGATCCAATTTCATACAAACAGCATTATAAAAATAAGGAAAACTGAGTTTTCCTCCAGGTTTTCCGAAGAGTAAATGAGGATAAATGAGGTGAGAACCAAGAAGACTAACAAAAGGATATGAAAGTGAGACATCAGCAATGTTCTGATCAGAAATTTTTTTAAAAAGGATGTTGACAAGCCTTACCAATTTTAGGGAATAAAAACAGGATGGAGAGAATACTGAAGATGAGGCAAAATGAAAATTAATTGAAGGAAATAGAGATTGTTTTCCTTCACTTTAAAGAACAAAGTAGGATGTGAGGGGGAAAATCCCTAATAATTGTAATTATCCTAATGTATCCTAAATGTAATTGGATAGCTTCAAAGGCAGTAGTAAATTTCCTATTATAAGATGTCTTCAAGAAGAGATGTGGCAACAAATTTCAAAATTCTTGAGAGGAATTTTCTCATTTAGCTATCAGTAGAATTATATTACCTCTGAATTTCTATTTCATGCTGGGACTTTTGACTTTTATGAGAACTTATATGGTCATGACCAGAAGCTAATGATTCACTGATAAGATAGGAATTATGGAGTATTTACCCAATAGAAAATTTTCATTTTTTTTGATAGAGCATAGATAGAAAAATACAAAAAATGATTTATAGATATATGAAGTGGTAACCCAAACATGAATCTCATCTCCCAAGATTTAACTTGCTTCAGAAATGGGAAACCTGTTTAAAGAATGAATTTATTAAAAGTATATATTGCTAAAAATGATTAGCATCTTGGTTGTTGCTTGGAGGTTAGATGTTTTTATGTATCCTTACATCAGTGTATAAGGATAACTTTAGAGAAGATACATAACTAAAGAAGAGAATGGGCCTTTACAACTTTTAATAGGCAATTATGCTTCCCAACTCACTGTCTATGGATGACTTAGATTGTAAATATATTGAATATTAAGGCAAGGTAAGGGTTCTGAAGGAATTCCATTATTTGATAATACTAAAGAGAAATAAGTCTGATAGAAATCTTTTTTCTAGGTAAGCAGAAAACAGCAAAGGGACATATATATGTATGTTTCTGTGGGATATGGATGAGTGTGTTTGTGTGTGTATATGTGTGTGAAATAGAGAGACAGAGAGACAGAGATAGAGATAGAAACAGAGAGGTAGTGGGAGAGAGAGGAGAGAGAGAAATATTAAGCAAATCATAATTTTTTCCATTATATTCCTTGAGCACCTGGTAGAGGCATAGAGAACAAGCACAGAAGAAACATCTTATGACAAAAAGGTTATTCTCTCAGTAAGAATAGTCTATTCATAGTATAGTAGCTGTGCCTTCAGTGTAAGTAGCTACAGACAAACATCTTTTATCTTAACCAATTATATCACATATCCATTAAGTTAGCAGAAATAAATATTAGCCTTTTTTGACTAGTGTGAACTCGTATTTTAGTGTCATGTAATAACATGCAGTATCATACTTCTACTACACAATCATAGGCAATTAAAAGAGGCTACTCAATATTAAATAATTACTAATCAAAGAAAGAAAGTGACTAATCAGGAGTAGTCAAAAGTTTAATATAAATGCAGATTTGGAAGTATCTCTAATGCAAATAATATGTAGCTGTATAAGTTGTTAGCATATATAAATGAGAGTTGCCAACAGAGATCTATCTGGAATTGAGAGAAACATTTTTGGTTTATGAGAGCATACCTGAAAGATGACATTACAAGGCATGCTATCCATAGAGACCTAATGACCTCCAATTATGAAACCATATATCTTTCTAATTGTCTAAAGGATAGGAATAAAGGTCAACCTCAGAGTAAAAAAAACACATATTTTTCACATAGATAAATTTAAGATTTGCAAAACAATCATCATAAAAATATGAGATTTGTTGTTTTTTTTACATATGGTGAAAAGGGAAGTTAAATGGCTTATTAATGGTCAAAAAGATAGTAAATTTCTGGGAAAGAGTTTATTCAACCTATGACACTCAATTGCAAGTCCAGTGCTTGTATTATTATATTACATTGCTACTTAAAAACCAAGAATATGTAAATTTGGGAGGTGGCCAAAAAAATCTCAGACCCGTTTCTAACAGTCAGTCAGCTATAGCCCTGTTAGGATAGAAGTACTGTTCTTTCCATAGAATTTGTTTTTATGTAGTGTTCTTGACCATAGTGTGCCACTATGTCAAAGACTATAGAAGGAGACTATTAAGAATAGAAAAGAGTCCTAAGTCTGATTTGGGCTTATCAAGATAGATTCCCCAAAGGCTCCAATGATGGAACCCAGTCAGGGCTTGCTAGTTTATCATACTATACCAAAGAAAAAAGGTTCATCATCACCATAGAAAGAAGTCCCAAGAGTATGGCCATTTTTTTCTCTTGATATCCTTGAAGAAGGGTTTACAGAAGGACAGGAAGCAGAAATGATTAGCAAGGATTGGTTCTGAATGCTTAGGATATTAGAACTCCCACATTTTAACTTAAAATTGGAATGTACAACTCTGCAAGATTCTTCCATGGTAATCATGAGGGGACAATTCTATAGAGTGGGTTGTATGACTGATAATCTTTTTACTCAGTTCATGGGCAACAAATCTCTCTGGCTAGAAAATATGAGAGATAACCAACCTGACATTTAGAGGAGTGCACTTTAAATTAATTTTTTGTTGGTGAATTTGTTATCATGATAGATTAAGTATGGAAAGACAGAAGAAGGAAACAAGCACTTTTAAAGTACTTACTATGTGCCAGATACTATATTAAGTACTTTATAAATATTATCTTCTTTTGATATAAATGACAGTAGAAGGTGAAAGTTATTATATTTTACTGAGAAAAATGAGAAAATTTTTGTTGATAGAGATTACATGATTTGCTCAGGGACACATGGCAAGTAAAGGTCTGAGGCTTGATCTGACCTCACATTTCCCTGACTCTAAGCACAACATGCTATCCAGTAGACCAAATACTTGCTGGTGTGCCATTTATCTGGGATGAAATAATAGATGTGGTAACATAAAAATCATTTCATTTTATATTGAAAATTCTGAGCCCCAGAAAACTCACCTGTCCTAGCACATATAGGTAGTAAATAACAGAACTCAAATTTGAACTCAGTTCTTGTGATGCTAAGTTCAATGCTTCCTTCCCCCTTCTCCCAAATTCACCATTCTTCTCACTGCATCACAATGCCCAAATTATGGTCTGGAGGGAAGCGAACCCTGGATTCTAGAAGATAGTGCCAAGGAGCACAAGCTCTTTCTTCCTCTTGCCAACCCTGAAAAGTCTGAAGTATATGCACAGACATTAGCTACATGTTTTTTATCTGAAGAGAAGACTATATTTAAAAGCTCATTTGCTTTTGTTAACTTGAGCAAATCATCTAATTTCTTAGATTCTCATATTCATCTTCTGTAATGTGAGATCAGGCTTTTTGACATTTATTTATTTGTTTTTCAAAAATTTTTTAAATTTATTTAGGCTTGTTGACTTATAAGGTATTTTCTAGTTCTATATCTTATGTAGGAGCTTGGTTACAAAATGACAATTTTTTATTTTTTAATTTTTTTGCCAATAGCATTTCTCACAGAAAATATACTGAGCCACAGAGGGATAGTAGTTTGTGTAGATAGGAGCATCCATAGATGCCTGAAGTATTGCAGTATTACCTGGGCAAAATATTCTTATAAATGTAATATTCTAAATGATCATTTCATAAACAAATCAAGTTACAGATATATAACTTATAAATGATATTTATAATTGTTATTTATATATGATATAAATAATATAGTAATATAATCATATAAGCAAATACATATATGTTTACAAAATATTTAGACATACATATATGATGGTGAATTTGACAATAATAACTTATATTTATATTATTAAAGCTTGTGTGGTATTATTATACCTATTTTACTGATACAAGAATTGATATCAGAAAGATTATTATTTTTTTGACAGTCTTACATATTAAGTTGCTCAGTTATTTCTGTCATATTTGTCTCTTTTTGATCCCATTTGAAATATATTAGAGTAATTTTTCATTTCCTTTTCCAAGCCATTTTACAGATGAGGAAATAGGCAAACAGGGTTGAGTGATTTGCCCAGTCACATAACTAATATCTAAGGCCTAAGTGGAAGTCACAAAGAGGACTTTTTCATGACTCTTGACCCAGTACTCTTATCTATTGTACAGTTTAGCTTCCCTTTGCATAAGTCTATCTTATAAGAAGGAATCATTTTCAGATCATTCATTACTTCAAGGCTCATAGTCCTTCCACAATAGTATGACATTTTAAAAAAAGTAACTGAATCTAAAAACTACATTCCAATTGTCTCCAGAGTTTCTTATTTCTATAAGAAAAAGAAAGAAAAAGATTTGTGTTCTCTCCAACATCATGGTAGCTTTATAATTTCACCAAATGGTATATATCTAAGAAAATTCATGTGAAACACTTATTCTGTAGCACTGAAACCATATATCATGTTTTTCCTCTGGAACATAAGGCAAAATAAACCCATTAGCAAGAAGAAAAAAAAAAGAAAAAAAAGCTGGCATCAGAAGTATTGTATCCCTAGTGAGATAGATAAGAGACTTCAGGAAGCTCTTCTTGTCCTTCTAATCAAATCCCAGGGTTCTCCAGTCTTAAGAGAAAACGCTCATACCAAATTAGCCAGCAACTCTGGTTATATTGATGAGTGCTGTTTGTTCCCTTACATCTAAAGTGAACCCCTACCGCAAAACCCACAAACAAAAATTTGGATCTCTTTTAGAATTTTGAGAGTTTGGCATGTGAGATCCATAATATTAATTAGACTGAGAATAAAAATGGTACATGGATAGTTTTCCCAAAATGTCACCATTACCCTAAGAAATGTCATTTATTTTCTAAAACACTGAGAAAGATAACACTAAGTTACAAGATTGCCAGGTGAGTAATATTCTCCTTCTAAGCTTAGAGTCTTAGGAGCTAAGGTTTTGTGGAACACAACCTGCAAAGCCTGTTTGGTCATCAAGGATCTCAACATGAGTTTGTGAAGAAATAAACTGCTATGAGGGAAAGTGCAAAGATATTGGTTGTCAAAGTGGTTCCAGTGCCTGGATTTCAGTAGTTCTTCATTAAATAGAGAACCACAATTTCATTGAATTTTTCACTTTTTGACCTCAGGTAAAAAATGAACATCTCAAAAATGTTTTCTTATCTCTGAAATAGGTACAGGCCATCTGAGTTTTTATTAGAAATTCAGATACATAATCAAGTCATGGATATCAAAGATAGGTTATTAGCTAAAAAGAAACACTGGTAGTCATTTCTTCTTGTGTCTGATTTTCCATTATATCTCTTATTGCTAACCTTGCCCTGTCATAATACTCACTGGAGGAAAATGATATAAAGATAATTTTAATAGTTGGGTATACATATCGCATAATCCCATCAGGCCACCAGAGACACTGGGTGTCCACAGGCAAATGGAAAATATAGAATAGTCGTCAAAGAGCCCTGGCTTCACTTTCCTAATATTTTCTTTGTTTTTGGAGGCAATTAAAGTGAAATGACCTATCCATAGCTAATAAATATCTAAGATTGGATTTAAACTTAACTTCTTCTGACACTAGGGTCAGTGCTCTGTCCACTGCAGCACCTAACTGCCCCCTAGCCTCTCATTGTTTATGAACCTCTGAAAAATCATGAGGATCTCCTCTGATGTGCTGCTTTTTTCCCATTCTCACAGAGCACCCCTTTTCAAATGGACAGAGGCAATAATTCTGCAGTGACAAATTTCATCCTTGAAGGACTAACAGACAAGCCAGAGCTCCAGATTCCCCTTTTACTACTATTTTTAAGCATCTATGTGGTTACTGTTGTGGGGAATCTGGGCATGATAACATTGATTGGAGTCACTTCTCACCTCCACACTCCCATGTATTATTTACTCAGTAGTTTATCTTTCATTGATCTTTGTCATTCTACCATAATAACTCCCAAAATGTTGGTAAATTTTGTGTCAGAGAAAAACACCATCTCCTACAATGAGTGTATGACTCAGCTCTTTTTCTTCCTCACTTTTATAATTGCTGAGGGTCACATGTTAGCAGCTATGGCATATGACCGTTATGTTGCCATTTGCAGGCCCCTGTTATATAATGTCATTATGTCCCATCAGGTGTGCATTTGGCTGGTAGGTGGTGTATTCTTTATGGGTTTGGTTGGTGCCACAGCTCACACAGGATGTATGCATAGACTGTTCTTCTGTAAGGACGTCATCAACCATTACTTCTGTGATATTAATCCCCTACTGGAACTCTCTTGCTCTAGCACCTACATTAATGAAGTGGTGGTTCTTGGCTTCAGTGCATTTAATATCCTCATTCCAACTCTGATCATTCTTAGCTCTTACATCTTCATTATTTCTAGCATTCTTCGCATCCGCTCTACTGAAGGGAGGTCCAAAGCTTTCAGTACCTGCAGCTCCCACATGGTAGCTGTTTCTATCTTCTCTGGCTCAGCTACCTTCATGTATCTGCAGCCCTCTTCAGTCAGCTCCATGGAACAAGGGAAAGTGTCCTCTGTGTTTTACTCAATCCTTGTCCCCATGTTGAATCCCCTGATCTACAGCCTGAGGAACAAGGATGTGAAAACTGCTATGAGGAAATTCATGGAGAGAAGAATGTTCTGATGAAGAAAAGAAATGCCAGGGTAACTAGTTTATAGATTGTTATTGAAAATGTATTCCTTTTGAAAAAATCATTTTTTTCAAATGTATATCTTCTACTCACAACTTCTTTTCTGGAATTTCTCCATGATTTTCTATCTTTTCAAATATATTACAGTGCTTCTTTCAGATCATTCATAATAATCAAATATACCAATAATACTATCAAAATATCATGTATTTGTTTTGATGACCTTATCAACATATCATATATTTGTTTTGATGACCTCATCAAAACAAATACATGATATTTTTATATTATTTATTGCTGATTTAAGAACTGCATAGTGGTGTAACTACCATTATATTCTAAAGATTTCACTTCTGAAGGCACTCATCTCTTTGTAATTTTTGTTCACTCTTGTAACAAGCAACTCATGTATCTTAACTGCTCTGCTTTTTTTCTTGCTATGCATTCCATTTTTTATATCATTCCATTCAATCTTGACCCATTTCCTTCTACTCTGCACTTGGCCAACCCAACCAATTAATTGACTAAATTCAGTATCTGTATACTGTTAATATGATAATTTCATTTTCTTGGTAAGTTTCTTGTCATTAAAATTTGTAGAGTACTCAAATTCTGTAGATGTCTTTGTGCCCTTTAGTAAACTGTGTGTCCATTAGTTACCAATACCACTAACTTTGATTAGCCTTGCCAAATTTTCAAGGTTTATAGAAACTTAGAACTGATCAATAAAATGTTGTATTCTAAAGACCATTCAGAATGAAGAACAAAATAACCAATTATTTGCTTAAGAGTTGTAATGATCAAACTGTAAACTTACTAGCAGGCAATAGGGTCATTGGAGGGAATGAGTTTACATGTATAGATGTAAGATACCAAAAAGTATAAAAGGACACTGTACAAACAAGATATGTACAAAATATAAATTGGAAGCAATCCCTACAGGGAAGGCAATTGCACTAACACAAGTCAGGAAAAGCTTCTTCTACAAGATGGACTATATCTCAGTCTTGAAGCAAAATCAGGGAAGGAGGAGCTGGAGATGAGGGAGAGAATTACAGATGTGCAAAAATTTAGTAAATACTCATGGAGTCATATGATGTACAAGAAGCAATAAGGAGGTAAGTATCACTAATTCAGAAAACCCATGGAAACAAAATATGAGAAGGTATAAGAATCATGGAAAGGACAGGGAAGGGCTTTCATTATAAATATATGATTTTTATTTGATCATAGAGGTAATAGAAAGTCATTCAGATTCATTGAATGGAAGAAAGTGACATAGACCTGAATTTTAAAAAGATCATTATGAAATCTGAGTGGAATATGTTCTGAAGTGGGAGAAACCTGAGGTAAGGAGACCAATGTAAAGGTTATTTTGATAATTTAGTCATGAGATAATGAGGCCCAACACCAGAATGATTACAGTGTTTGAATAAAGAAGGAAGTATTTATGAAAGATATTATGAAGGTAACATTGAAAGGACATGGCAAGAGATTGTCTATAAGGAATTGGACTGATTATGATAAATTGAGGATGACATCTAGATTGCAAGCATAGGTGATTGGAACGATGGTGAGCTACCTCAATGGTAATTGGGAAGGTTAGGACAAAGGAATGGTGTAGGGGAAAACAATGGAGTTCAGTTTTGGAGCACGATGCATTTAAGATATCTATAGGAAATCCATTTGGGAAATGTCCCAATAGAAAGCTGGAAATGTAAGAATGGGCTAGGAGAGAGGTTTTGGACTGAATAGAGTTGAGATTCATCATCACAGAGATGAAATTGAATCCCTGAAAAATGATGCATTCACCAAATTAAAAAAAATAAAAAAGAGAGAATAAAAGAAAGTCTAAGTACTTCAAAACACATAAAATTGAAGTTAAAAAAGAATGAGATAAGGAGATATCTAGATGTCATAGTTGATAGAGCACCAGCCCTTGAATCAGAGGAATCAATCTGACCTTAGACGTTTAATACTTACTGTATTACCTTGAGGAAGTCATTTAAACCCGATTGTCTATGCAAAAAACAAATAAAACACACACACACACACACACACACACACACACAACAACAACAACAACAACAACAACAAAAGAATAAGCTAAAGATGAAATAAACATTTAAGAATATTGTACTTTACAATCCATTCAATTGATAAATGTCCAAAGGATACGAATAGGAATGAATTTTTAGATGAAGAAATTAAAGCCATTCTAGTCATATGAAAAATGCTTTAAATCATTATTGATCAGAGGAATGCACATTTAGACAACTGTTAAGTACCATTCCTTACATCTGTGATTGTCTAAAATGACAGGAAAAGATAACAATGAATACTGGAGGGGATATGAGAAAACTAATCCATTATTGATGGAGTTGTGAACTGATCCAACCATTCTGGAGAGCAAAATGGAACTATGCTCAAAAGGCTAAAAAACTGTACATATTCTCTGATGCAGCAGTTTTTCTACTGGACCTGTATTCTAACGAGGTCATACAAAAGGGAAAAGGACCCACATGTACATAAATTATTGGAGCAGCCCTTTTTGCCTCAATAAGGATCTGAAAACTGAGTGGATGCCCATCAGTTGGAGAATGGATAAATGTTATGCTATTTGAATGTTATGGAATATTATTGTTCAATAAGAAAAGGTAAGCAGGGTGATTTTAGAGAGGCCTGGAGAGCCTTACATCAACTGATATTGTTGAATTAACTTAGTAGAACCAGGAATATATTGTACACAACAACAGCAAGATTATGTGATGACTAATTCTGATGCACATGGCTCTTTTCAACAATGAGATGATTCAGGCCAGTTCCAATGGTCTTGTGACTGAGAGAGCCATCTGTGCTCAAAGATGGAACTGCAAGGATTGATGTGGATCACAACATAGTATTTTCATTTTGTTGTTGTTGTTTCCTTGCAGTTTGTTTTCTTTCTTATTTTTTCATTTTTTATCTGACTTTCTCAGACAGCATGAAAATTGTACAAATACATATGGAAGATCTGCACATGTTTTACATATATTGAATTACATTCTGTTCAGAAAAGAGAATGGGGGTAAGGGAAGGGAAAAAAATTTGGAATGCAAAGCATAGCAAAGGTGAATGTTGAAAATTATGCATATGTTTTGAAAATAAAAAAGCACCAGCCCTGAATCAGTAGCACCTGAGTGCAAATCTAGCCTCAGACACTTGACATTTCCTAGCTGTATGTAGGACCCTCAGCAAGTCACTTAACTATAATTGTCTCAAAAAAAAAAAAAAAAGAGAAAGAGAGAGAGAGATAATGAAGAATCAGCCAGAGAGAGATAATGAAGAATCAGCCATCCTTAACATCTGTATCTGGACTTCTAATAAAAACCCAGATCACCAGAAACAAGGATAAACAGAGATAAGAAAATATTTTGAGATGTTCATTTTTACCTTGACATCAAAACATGAAAAATCCATTAAAACTGTAGTCCTCTCTTTAAAGAAGGACTACTGAAAGACAGGGGCTAGACAACCACTAACTTTAAACTTTCCTTCATAGTAGACTATTTCTTTACTAACCTCAAATTGAGATCTCTTCCTGACTAAGCAGGTTTTTCAGATTGTGTTTCACAAAACATTAGCTCCAGTGACTCTTAGCTTAAAAAGAAAATAATACTCACCTGGCAGTCTTGGAATTTAGGGTTAACTTTCTCATTCTTCTAGAAGGTAAATGGCATCTCTTAGGGTAATGATGACAGTTTGGAAAACTATCCCTCTTTCACTATTTTTATTCTCAGTCTAATTAATAATATGTATCTCACATATGAAACTTCTCTAAAAATTCTGAAATAGAGACCCAAATTTCTGTTTGTGAGTTTTGGGGGAGAGTTCCACTTCAGATGTAAAGGAGCAAGCACTAATCAATATAACCCAAGCTGCTGGCTTATTTGGTATGAGTGTTTTCTTTTAGGACTGGAGAACTCTGAGGTTTGACCAGAAGGACAAATAGGGGCTTCTGAATTCTTTCATCTATCTTACTCACTTAAATGAAATATTAAAAGTATACTAAACTAACATTTTGATAAGAATAACAAGATTAAACATGTATTATTATCTTTGGGATTCCTAAACACCAAACAACTTGTGATAAAGTGATTTAAAAGCAAGGTTCCAAATTCAATCAATTTAAAATTATGTTTCATTGGTTGTTCATACTTGTGGAAAAACCCCCAACAACCTCAAGAAGACAAATTTTCAAATGGAAGAAGTTCATGAATCATAAAACTCACCTTAAATTGTATTCACTAGTCAAAGTTTTTTTTTTTTTTTTTTTAATTGAGTTTTGGTTGGTAACTTTCTTTTTCCTAATGTCAGTCATTGTAATTTGTATTGCTTTAAATGTGTTGTATGTGTGGTGCATGCATATTTGTATGTATGAATGTGTGCACGTATATTTATGTGTGTCTGTATCCTTTGGCTGAAAAAGTCAATTGCATGGCGCTATCTTCATTGATGGAGACTATTTAATGCTCCACGTTAGTAGAGACACCAAGTTAATAGTAACTGCAGAAAAAAAGAGATTTTTGCTTTTTTGCTCCCAGCTTCAAGAGAGGTCATGACATTCCAGAGTCTTTAGGTCCCCAAAGGGAAAGAAAAACTGGGAGGAAATTAACATTTGGAGGAGCTGGAAGCCTCTATTATGTACTTATCCCCAGCTTGAGACTTAAAACTAAAGACTGGAGAATTTTTTGCTAGATAAGATCTGAGATAGTCTCTCTTGGTTGAAATGAGGCACCTCAGTTAAGTGTTGTGAAAACCAAAAGAGTCAAAAGGAAATCCCTTGCATTCAAGGAGTTCATGATTTAATGAAGGATTCAGAAAACAAATAAAAAAAATTGTTCATATCCTTTAACTATCAATTGAAGAATGGCTTGATTTCTTATAAATTAGAGTCAATTCTCTAAATCAGGCCTTTATCAGAACTTTTAACTATAAAAATGTTTTCTCAGTTTATTGCTTCCCTTCTAATCTTATCTGCATTAGTTTTGTTTGTGCAAAAACTTTTTAACTTAATATAATCAAAATGATCTATTTTGTGATCAATAATGATTGCTAGTTCATGAACTCTTAAGCAATATTTAATTATTTGTTTTTTCACCCTGAAAGGTCTTTAGAAATCAAAAATTTAATAGATCAGTTCTAAATTTCTATAACCTTTGAGGATTGGCAAGGCTAGTGGAAGTTAGCAGCATTCTTGATTCATACACTGCTTACTGCAGGGCACAAAGACTTCCATAGAATTTGAGTACTTTACAATCCTTAGATAAGAAACTTACCAAGAAAATGAAATTAATCTAGGATTTTGTGTACACTAATTGTTCTAATGGGAATAACAACAAGGTAGAATGACTTTAGGGATCTCCTTAGAGATATGTGCAATTTATCTAGAGACCATTATGGATTAATATCTAAAATCTAAGAAGATCAGAGTTGTTTTTGTTTTTTCTCCTGGTTGCCACAAAGGGAGGATGAATTCTGGTGGTTGATTCTGAATACCCAAGTATCAACTGAGCTATTTTGGAAAGTGTTAAGGGCTTTGGGAGGATGACTACTCTTCTTCCTTCAACCAAAATTTTTTGAACTCCAGATTCTTTCCCTTATTCCCACCCCAGTTCCCATTAAGTTTCACATGTGAAGTTATTTTTTCCCTTTTTTATAAACATTTTTATATAAAAACATATACATAGATAATTTTCAACATTCACCCTTGCAAAAACCTTGTGTTCTAAAATTTTCCCTTGCACTTCCCTTCCTTCCCTAGATAGCAAGTCATCCAATATATGTTAAACATGTGTAATTCTTATATACATATTTCCACAATTATCATGCTGCATAAGAAGAATAGATCAAGAAGTTAAAAAATGAGAAAGAAAACAAAATGCAAACAAACAACACCAATAGTGAAAATACTGTGTTTGATCCACACTCAGATCACACAGTCCTTAATCTGGATGCAGATGGCTGTCTTCATCACAAAACATGTGAAGTTATGTAAAACATTTCAATAAAATTCATTTTGTGAAAGAAAACATATATCTTTTACATTTAAAAGACCTGAAGAAAAATAAAGAGGGAAGAAGGAAGGAGGAGGGGGAAGAGAGACAGACAAAAAGAAACAGAGTGACAGAGAGAGAGAGAGAGACAAACTGAGAAAGACAGAGAGACAGCAGCAGAGAAAGACAGAGAGGGAGAATATCAGAAAGAAAGAAAAAGAGCGAGTACTTCAAAATGCATTCAGACACAACCAGTTCTTTCTCTGGATATGGACAGAATTCTTCATAACTATTTCAGAGTAGTAGTGGATCACTGTGGTGCTGAAAATAGCAAAGTCATTTCTAACTGACCATCTCAGAATATTGCTATTACTTTGTATATAGTACTTGTTACTTTGTTCCAGTTCACATAGGGATTTCCAGAAGTTTTGTTTGTTTGTTTGTTTTGTTTTGTTTTTGTTTTTTGTTTTTTTCTGAGAGCATCATGCTCATCAAATCTCATAGCACAATAACATTTCATCATAATCACAATGAAAGAAGTGGAGGAGGAAGAAACAGAAAAGGGTACTTGTAGAGTATGGGCTAGCTCCTGGAGGGTTTTAGGGTCAGGAGTTAGGATAAATTAAAGTCGTTGGTATTTAGGGGGAGAAGTGAAAGAAGCAGGCAAACTGCCATGAGGCTTGCCAAAGATGTATCCTGGATTCTGGAGTCTAGAGTCACCAGCCTTTCTTCTCCTCTTCCTGCCGCTAAGTCACTCTCTTTTCTCTCACTTTGCCCCCCAATCCTTGCCTACAATTATCTTACTACCAAACATTCAGCAAGCACCAAAGATGAGGAGAGCCATGATTCAACTATATGATAATAAAGCCATCGCCTTACATTAAAGAGGTAATTAGCCTGAAGTGCTCTGCATTCTCAGATTCAAGTACACCTATTAAGAGTTTCAGTCCTCTACATCTCCTGCTTTCTTTTGTTCTAGAACACAAGTGGTCTCACACTCCTTGACTCTCAGAGAGATGAGCACCCCAAAAAAGGAGGTGATCATGGCCCCCTGACTTCTCCAGAAGGGAGGTGAAAACTGTTAAGGGTCATGGCTCCCAGCTCCCAAGTGGAACAGGCCTTAAGTGACCAGGACTGCCTGTCCACCTGAAATGGCAAAGACTGTGCACAATAAGGGGTGAGAGCCATGGGTGGGACCTTTTTATTCCCAGCTCCATCTTTTTTACCCTTACAAGGCTACTCTCAGATTACCTGAGCTATGCCCTGTGCAGTGTCCAAGGCTGGCAGGGGGTTGGCAGGCCCTCTTACAGACAACAATAAAAAGGAGGTGATCATGCCCCCCCAACTTCTCAGGAAGAGAGATGAAAATACCAAAGAGAAGTGGGCAGTCAAGCCAGATACTGTTAGCGGGTTTCTGGGCTGAAGGGTCTTACTATAAATAGGTGCACACAAACCCAACAACATGAGAGGTATTATACAAGCACTTAGCAATAAAGCACAGGCTAGCAGTCTTGACTTTCCCCATAGCCAGTGCAGGCTCAATGTGATGTAACAAACATGAATTGTACATGCAAGTAGTGATATAACAAACAATATGAATCAACATGGTGTGATAAAAGATTTCCAGAAGTCCTAGAAGGAGAGTATGTAAATAATAATCATATATACACCTCCTTCATCAGCCAAGAGATAGTCCAAAATCAATCTATTGCCCATTACTTCACATATCAGGGAATCCAATGATCCCTGAAAGTTTTTGAAGTCCTGCAACAAATGCTCTTATTATGTGTTAGGGAGTCCAATGATTACTGCAGATTTTGAAGTTCTAAAACAATCTTATCATGTCTCAGGGAATCCAATGATTCCTGAGGGTTTTGTAGTGCTGTATTAGTCTCATTAACAATTTTGAAGTCCATGAGTCAAATGCTATAACTGCCATATTATTTCAGAGGTGAGCACAATCAGCAATGGAACCACCCAATGTTTCTTGGGTCTTCTTCACTTCAAGGGTCTGACCCATCTCTCTCCAATGGACAAGGTAAGTACAGCTCATTGGTACCCATCTGATTACTTCCCCATCTGTAGAGATACAAGCAAACCCTCTCTCCCAAGTGTTAACCTCTCTGGTCCCTTCCATTCACTACTTTCTGGATCTCTCCACATCACCTGGCGATTATATAAAAATAGTGGAGCTGCTTGTACTACTGCTCTTCTGATGGATTATAAAATCTGTCTGCTGGAGCCAGTGCATATTTATCAAAACTTTAAAAATTAATGGTATAAAGAGCTAAATTTAGAAGTTCTCTAGAGTTGCTGTGGCTCCCCCTTTCTTTTGTTTTTGGAAGAATGTCATCATGTCTCTGTTTCTCCTCTCTACTATTGCCTGTCCCTGAGGATTAAAGGGTATGCCAGTAGTGTGTTAAATCTTGTACTGCGCACAAAAATGTGCAAAATGTTTAGAAGTATATGCAGGTCCATTATCTATTTTTATTGCTTGTGGTACACCCATAATTGCAAATACTTGTATAAGAAATTCAGTGACCACTTGGGCTGTCTATTTTGCCATTGGTATTGCAAAAGTAAATCTTGTAAAGGTGTCCACTATAACATGGATAAAAGACAGACGACCAAAATGGTCACATCCATTTGCCAAATTTCGTTAGGTCTCAAACCACAAGGGTTCTTCCCTGGAGGAGGCATAGAAGCATGAAAAGAAAGGCAAAATGTACAAGCTTTTACTATGCTCCTAGCTTCCTCTCTTGTTATTCCAAATTGTAAATGTAAAGCTCAAGCAGCCTGATGATATTTAGAATGAGATTCTTGGGCTGCCTGAAATAAAGGAGTATTGACTACATGGTTAGAAGGCTATCTGCCTTTGAATTACCATCAAAAATAGGACCTGAAAGTCCATTATGTTGAGTGGACATGCAAGATATAAATCTTACCTGGATGCTTTCTCACTTACTCTTGAAGTTCCTTAAAGAGAGGATATATATTAGAAGCTACAAATTTTATTTGGGTTGTAACAATTCTTTGTACCACACATACTGAATAGGCCAAATCAGATATTATCTTTATATCTCCTGGATAATAAGTAAGAGCTAGAATAATTGCATACAATTCATTCTGCTGAGTGGACTGAAAAGGAGTTCTGACTACTCTCTTTGTAGTTAAACCACAAGAGTATACAGCACAAATATTATGTTTGGATGCATCTGTAAAGATAGTTGGTCCTTTAAGAGGAACTTTAGAAACATTTTCTTCAAGAATCCATTGCCAATTATGTAATAGTCAGGTTAACTTTAATGGAGACCCATGTGCAAAATTTGGAGCCATGACCAATAAAATTTGTTACTTTGGGATGGTTTCACAGCATACATTAATTTGTGCATTGGTATAAAAGCTGTATACATTGTCTACCTGTACTAGTGACTGGGATATTATCTACACATTCCCACATCAGTGTATGAATGAACACTGTTTTGTAAGTACTCTGAGGAGGCGAAATGGTCAAGCCTACTGTGCCTGGAGGCAAGGGATCCATAGACTAGAGAGGAACAGATTTCACCTCTCCAGGGGATATCTTAGTAGTCCCAACTGCATACAACTCTATTCTTCCCAATTGTAATCAGGTTTTCTCCCACCAGGTTTTTTCCTGGATGATTGATTATATAATCCTTTTCTATCATCAGATTGCTTCTTGGCTGATTGGTCATGTCTTAAGTACTGAACTTCTAAAGACTCTCTGGGTGTAGCATTGGCTACCATCATGCCCCGAGTATTTTTTGTTTTGGGCCCTGTGGCTGGGCCCCCCATCTTGTTTCCCTGAATCAGCCTACATTCTGATGCCCAATGGAAGCCTCTGTTGCATTTTGGGAGGTTTTGGTTCTCCCACTCTGTTTTCTCATTCTGTCTTTATGCCATCATTGAGCTTTTAGATGTTCTACTTTATCACATTGAAAGCATTAACGAGTCTCTCTGGAAGTCCCTTGCCAAAAAGGGACCCTGTCTTCCCATGTTTGGATCTTGGGAAGTCTGCATAATAGTCTGGGTATAAAAGGTATTTTTGTCCACTGTGGCACAGCATCTTATTATCTCCTCTAAAGGAGCATCCTTGTGTAGTCCTCGTATAATTCTTCTACAAACCTCATTAGTATTTTCTTTAGCAAGTTTTCTTATCATAATTTCTGTTGCTACATTTTCACCAATAGTTCGTATGACAACTGTCTGCAGATGTCCCACAAAATAAGCAAAGGGTTCATTTGGACCTTGTTCTATTTTTGTGAAGGCTTCTCCTCTGTCTTGTTTACCTGGAATAAAGCCTCAAGCTTTGATAACAGCAGCAGCAATTTGCTCATATGCTGCTATGGGGTAATTAGTCTGTGCTGAAGTGTCTGCATAACAACCTACAACTGTTAGTTGGTCACAAGTGATTTATGTATTAACTCCTATTTGCCTATTTCATTGGGCTTGTATCCTATAGAGTTCACTATATTCAGAAAGCCACAAGTTTTGTACAGGTTCTAAGCATGTCTTTGCTATAGATTTCCAATCAGTAGGGGTTAAAATTTCATAAGCCAAATTTTGTAATAACATCTTAATATAAAATGATGTAGCCCCATAAAGAGTGCAAGCCTTTTTTAGATCTTTGATAACTTCTAGATTAAAAGGAGTGTATCTTCTCTTTTCTTGACCTGAAGAGTAAAGCTGTTCAGTCACAAGATACATTTATATTCTCAAATAAGCTGTATTCTGCCCTTCCTCTTTGGCTTTAAGTAGTGCCTTTTGCAATGGAGTCATAGGAGGGGGGTGATTGCTGGGATGGAGGTGCTGGTGATACCCCTGCCTTTTCCATTCCTCCTCCTCCCTTCACCCAGAAAGGTGAAGTTGATGGGGGAGGGTCAAGAGCCTGCTCTGGTATAAGTGTAGTTGAAGCTGGACTATAAGAGTAAGAATCACCACACCCTTCAAGTTCACTTAACTCCTCATAACTTCCTGCTATATTTCCATTACCCTCTCTAGTCTGTTCCTCTTTCTCCATAGGCTTCCTTGTTTGACTGTTCTGCTTAGAACTTTTCTTTTTTCTAGAACTTGTGAGATTCTTTAAGGCCAATTGTATATATATACATATATATATATATATATATATATATATATATATATATATATATATATATATATATATATATATATATATTTCCTTAGAAATTGAATCAGGACCCTTATTATTGTAACATTCCCATAATTGATCTCCTACTAGCTTCCAATTATCTGCCTCTATTTCTTCTTCCTTGAAGAACCAAGGGGACAAGCATTCTAATGTTTCCAAGAGTCCACCAATCTGCTCCCAAGTTACAAGCAAACCTTGCCTCTTTATTAATCTAAATATGCTTTTTATAGTGCTCCCTCAGGGTGGGGGTGGGGATGGGAAGAATCTTTTCCTAATATCTGTCCCATTTCAGCTAGAAAGGGAAAGTTACTACTTTAGTCCTTAACAAAGTAAGTTTCCTGTTTTTCTATTTCAATACTCACCCTCTTTTTCTGGTCACAGGGACTTCTTCAGTAAAATTAGGGTTCTTGGTCTACATGTTGGGTGCCAAAAGTAGAGTACAGACTGGCTCCCTGGATAAATTAAAGTCCTTAATTAATAATCCTTTAATTTTAATTTATCCTTAGGCAAGCTGCCAAGAGGTTTGTCAAAGATGTCGCCTGGATTCTGGAGTCCAGAGTCACCAGCCTCTTTCCTCCTTGTCCTGCTGCCAAGTCACTCTCCTTTCTCTCACTTCCCCCTAATCCTTGCCTACAATTATCTTACTATCAAACATTCAGCAAGCACCAAAGGTGAGGAGAGCCATGATCCAAATATATGCTAATAAAGCCATTGTCTCACATTGAATAGGTAATTAGCCTGAAGTGCTCTGCATTCTCAGATTCAAGTACACCTATTCAGAATTTCAGTCCTCTACAGCTACTATTCTAGCATTTGTCAGAGTTTAAGGCAGGAAAGCTAGAGATTTGCTGTGATGTGATTCCTAATAGGATGTGGGTTACAGGTATTTTGGGACAATGACATTAAATAAATTCATTGTTAAATTTTGGAAATGATTGTGCCAACTAAACCTACCTTGGTCCAGAGAGACAGTATGGATGGAATTATTTTCGAGGGACAATATGAGGAATTGGAGAAGTTCTTATACATGTATGCTGTAGCTGAAGATTTAATTATCTTCACTGACATGAACATACATGTTAATGACTGCCTAGAGCAGGGGTCTCCTCCACATTTTTTGATCTTGCATTTTTAAGAATTTGTAAGAAAATTTTTGAGCCTGCATCCTAAATATAACTTTATTCATTTTATAAATTAAATAACTGATCTTCCTTGCTAACATTATTCAGATTAATGACAAGTCAGTCAATAAGCATTTATTAAGAGCTCATTGTGTTGGGACGTAATATGTGCTGAAAAAACAAAGAAAGGCAAAAAACAATATCTGCTCTCAAGGAGCTCACTATTTAATGGGGAAAGACAACCTCTAAACTGCTATGTATTATGTTATTTAGATCAACTACCTTCAGCTATCTGCTGCCTTCTTCAGTTAGCTCTATGGAACAAGAGAAATTGTCCTCTGTATTTTACATAATCCTTAATTCTATATTGAACTCCTGATCTACAGTCTGAGGAACAAGGATGTCAAAGTTGCTATGAAGAAATTGATGGAAAGGAGATTGTTCTGTTGAAGAAAAGAAATGCCAGTGTAATTAATTTACACTTTCTTCTGAAAGTTGTATTCCTTTTGGCAAAATCTTTTTTTTTTTTTCAGATGCCAAGATACACTAATGTACACTTTCTACTCACAATCTCTTTTATGAAATCTCTTCATGACTCTGTATATTTTCAAATGTATTATAGTCATTCTCTTGGAGCAATCATAGGAATTAAATATAATAATAAATAACTTCAAAATATCAGTCTTTGTTTTGACAAGCCACTTCAATTTTAAGAATTGCAAAGTGGTGTAGCTACCATTAAAGATGTCACTTCTCAAGACCTTCATCCCTGCAATTTTTGTTCACAGTTGCAACAAGAAGTTTGTGTACCTTGGCTGCTATGCTTTTTATCTAGCTTTGTCTTCTATTTGTTATACTATTTCATTAAATCTTGAACTATTTCCTTTTACTCTGTATTTGGTCTACCAAAATTAATTGACTGGGCTTGTAGCTTAAATCCCTTCTTTCTTATACTTCTTTCTAATGTGATAGTTTCATTCTCTTGATAAGTTTCTTGCCATTAAAGATTGTAAATTACTCAAATTCTTTGGATGTCTTTGTGCTCTGTATTAAGCTGTGTAATGAATATTTGTGCTCTGCAGTAATCTGTGTAACTATCAGCTACCAATACTGCTAGCTTTTGCCAAATCCTCAAAGTTTATAGAAATTTATGACTGATTTGTAAAATTTTGTTTCCTAAAAATCTTTCAGGGTGAAGAAATAAATAATCAAATATTTGTTGAAGGTTTTTTTTTTAAGTAGGAATGGGTGCTGTGTTTTATAAAAAGCTTTTTCTGCATTTATTGAAATTATCATAGGTTATCTATTGGCTTTGTTATTGATATGGTTGATAATGAAAATAGTTTTCATGACATTGAATGAGTCCTTCATTCCTCATATAAATTCCATTTGATCATAGTATATTATCCTGCTGATAAGTTGTTGTAATCTCTTTGCTAATATTTTATTAAAATTTTTGCATCAATATTCATTAGAGAGATTTGTCTGTAATTTTCTTTGTCTGTTTTGGGTCTTCCTGATTTGGGTATCAGCACCATATTTGTGACATAGAAGGAATTTGATATGACTCCTTCTTTACCTATTTTTCCAAATATTTTCCATTGTATTCAAATTAATTTTTCTTTAACTATTTGATAGAATTAATTTGTTAATTCATCTGGCCCTCAAGATTTTTTCTTAGGGAGTTTATTAATGCTTATTCAATTTAATTTTCTAAAATGAGACTATTTAAATAATTTATTTCTACTTTTGTTAATCTAGGCAATTTATGTTTTTATAAATATTAATCTATTTTGGTTAGAATATTGGATTTGCTGCCATATATTTGGGCAACATATGTCCTAATTATTTCATTGATTTCTTTTTCTTTAGTGACAAGTTCACTTGAGATGCTCATGATTCCTTTCTTTTTCTTTTCTTTTTTTTTTTGTATTCAAATTAACCAAATGTTTATATAATTTCTTGTTCTTTTTCCCCCTAAAACCAATTCTTAGTTTTATTTATTAGGTCATCAATTTTCTTAGTTTCAGTTTTATTAATCTACTTTGAGTTTCAGATTTTCTAATTGGTATTTAATTGAAAATTTTAATTTATTCTTTTTCTAGCTTTTTTAGTTGCATATCTAATTCATTAATCTCTCCTCTGTCTTGTTAAGTAGCTATCTAGAAATATAAAATATTCTTTAAGAATTGCTTTGGTTGTATCACATAGGTTTTGGTATGTTGTCTCATTATTGTCATTCCCTTAGATTGTTTCTGTGATTTGCTATTTGACCCACTCATTTTTTTTTTACAATTAGATTATTTAATTTCCAATTGGTCTTTAGTCTATTTTCCTTGCTTTTTCATTGCTTTTTTTGTATTGTTATCTGAAAAGGAAGCACTTATTATTTCTTCCTTTCTGCATTTGATTGTTAGGTTTTTATGCCATAAATTTTTGTGTAGGTGCCATGTACTGCCGAGAAAAAGTTATACTCCTTTCAGTCCTTATTCACTTTTCTCCTGAGGTCTATTATATTTAAGTTTTCTAGGATTCTATTAACCTCCCTAGTTTCTTTATTATTTATTTTGTGGTTAAATTTGTTTGATTCTGAGAGGGTAAGGTTAAGATCTCCCTCTAATATAGTTTTGCTGTCTATTTCTTCCTATGACTGACTCAAAATCTTCTCTAGGAATTTGGCTTCTCTACCACATAGTGCATATAAATTTAGAATCATTGCTACTTCATTGTTTATTGTACCCTTTATCAAAATGTACTTTCCTTCCTTATCACTTTTGAGATAAAATATAAAAATATTTTTATTAATATCTTATTCTTTGATATCATCACATCAGTGTCCATTCACAACCACATCCTCTGTCCATGTGATGCTCCCCTCTCTCTGCCCAGTAACAGATACAATTCTTAAGAGTTACAGATATAGTTTTCCCATCCAGGGATCTAAACACCTTAACCTTTAAATAATATATTTTTCCCATTTATTTTTCTATGCTTCTCTTGAATCTTGTTTTCATATTCTTGTGCAGCATGATAAATATATAAATATGTATAGAATAATTGTACATGTTTGACATATATTGGAGTACTTGCTGCATAGGGAAGAGGGTGGAATAAGGGAGGGAAAAAATTGAAGCACAAGACTTTTCAAGGGTGAATTTTGAAAAAGATCTTTGCATGTATGTTGAAAATAAAGAAGCTATTATTTAAGAACAAACAAACAAAACCAAAGAGGACTCAATGACTCGGCCCACTACCCTATCCACTGCACCATTTAGCTGCCCCTTGCATAAGTATGAGTTATAAAAAGAAATCATATTTAAATCATTCATTACTCCAAGACTCATAGTGCTTCCAAAAAAAAAGACACCTTTTTTTTTAAGTAACTGGATCTAAAAAAAAAAATCCCCTTATCTTAAGAGTTTACTTTTCTATAAGAAGAGAAAAGAAAAAGCTTTGCCTTCTCTCCCAAAATCATGGTAACTTAAAAATTTAACCAAATACTATATATCTAAGAAGGAGCATATGAAATACTTTTTCTACATTACTAATACATGATATATCCTGTTTCCCTCTGAAACACAAGCTAGAGACTTAATATAATGAACCCAATTTAAAATTCAAAATAAACCTATTTACAGGAAGAAAAGAAGGGTGAAAAATAAAACATTTGACATTAGAATTATTTTATCCCTAGTGAGACAGAAGAGAGAATTCAGTAGTACCTATTTGTCCTTCTAATCAAATCCCAGGGTTCTCTAGTCCTAAGAGAAAATACTCATCATACCAAATAAGCCAGTAACTCCACTTATATTGATAAATACTGCTTGCCCCCTTACATCTGAAATGAAACTCTTCCCTAAAACCTGAAAACAGAAACTTGGATCTCTATTTCAGAATTTTGAAAGAAGTTCAATGTATGAGATTCATACTACTAATTAGGCTGAGAACAAAAATAGGGATAGTTTTCCAAACTGTCAACATGAACCTAATCAATACCACTCACCATCTAGAACAATGAGAAAGATAACCTTAAATTCCAAGACTGCTAGGTGAGTAATAGTCTTTTTCTAAGTCTAGAGTCATAGGAGTTAAGACTTTTGTGAAACACATGTTGAAAAGCCTTCCTGGTCATTAGGAAATACCAACATGTTTGATGAAGAAATAGTTCACTATGAAGGAAAGTGCAGAATTAGTAGTTGTCAAGGTGGTTCTAGCCCCTGTCTTTTAGTAGTACTTTATTAAAGAGAGAGCCACAGTTTCATTGCATTTTCAAGTTTTGATCTCAGATTAAAAATAAACATTTCAAAAATATTTTCTTATCTCTGAAATGGGTATAAAATCATTGTTTCTTGTCATCTGCTATTTTATTAAGACTTCAGATACAGATATCAAGGATGAGTCATTGGCCACAAAGAAACACTGGTAGTCTTTTTTTTCTGACTGATTCTTCACTATCTCTCTCTTCTTTTTTTCTTGGAGGCAATTGGGGTCACACATCTAGGGAGTGTTAAGTATTTGAGGTCATGTTTGAATCAAGTCTTCATGAATCCAGAATCAGTGCTCTATCCACTGTAATACCTAACTACCTCACAGTATACCATTGTTAATGAACCTCTAACAAACCATGAGGATCTCCTCTGATGTAATGCTTTTTTCCCATTCTCACAGAATATCCTTTTCAAATGGACAGAGGCAATAATTCTGCAGTGACAAATTTCATCCTTGAAGGACTAACACACAGGCCAGAGTTCCAGATTCCCCTTTTACTACTATTTTTGAGCATATATGTCATCACTGTTGTGGGGAATCTGGGCATGATAACATTGATTGGAGTCACTTCTCACCTTCACACACCCATGTATTATTTACTTAGCAGTTTGTCTTTCATTGATTTCTGTCATTCTACTGTAATTACTCCCAAAATGTTGGTGAATTTTGTGTCAGAGAAGAACATCATCTCCTACAATGACTGTATGACACAGCTCTATTTCTTCCTCATTTTTGTAATTGCAGAGTGTCATATGTTAGCAGCTATGGCATATGACCGTTATGTGGCCATTTGCAGGCCCCTGTTATATAATGTCATTATGACTCATGAGATGTGCATTTGGCTGGTAGGTGGTGTATTCTTCATGGGCTTAGTTGGTGCCACAGCTCACACAGGATGCATGCTTAGACTGTTCTTCTGTAAGGACAATGTCATCAACCATTACTTCTGTGATCTCAATCCCCTCCTAGAGCTGTCTTGCTCCAGTACCTATATTAATGAAGTGGTGGTTGTTTGTTTCAGTGCATTTAATATCCTCACCCCAACTCTAACCATTCTTAGCTCTTATATCTTCATTATTGCTAGCATTCTCCACATCCGTTCCACTGAAGGGAGATCCAAGGCTTTCAGCACCTGCAGCTCCCATGTGGTAGCTGTTTCTATCTTCTTTGGCTCAGCTGCCTTCATGTATCTGCAGCCCTCTTCAGTCAGTTCTATGGAACAAGGGAAAATGTCCTCTGTGTTTTACACAATCCTTGTCCCCATGTTGAACCCCCTGATCTATAGCCTAAGGAACAAGGATGTGAAAGTTGCCATGAAGAAATTCATGGAGAGGAGTATGTTCTGGTGAAGAAAAGAAGTACAAGGGTAATGAATGTATACTTTGTTCTTAAAGTTGTATTCTCTCTGGAAAAATCTTTTTTTTTTCAGATATCAAGATATACTAATATATACTTTTTTACTACAACATCTTTTCTGAAATCTCTCCATGATTCTCTTTCTTTTCTTGTTATAGTGATTTTCTTGGAGCATTCATAATAATCAAATATACTAATAAATAATATCAAAATACTGTGGTTTTGTTTTGATGAACAATGGTATTTTAATAATCACAAAGTGGTGTAGCTACCATTATACTCTAAAAGATTTTACTTCTCAAGATTCTTATCTTTTTGTAAATTTTCTTCATAGTTGCAACAATGACCTTATGTACCTTAAGTGCTCTGCTTTTTGTTTAGCTTTGCCTTCCATTTGCTATATTCTTTCATTCAAACTTGACCCATTTCCTTTACTGTGTGAGTGATCTACTCAACCAACTAATTGGCTGTGTCTGTGGATAAAATTTCTTATTTTATATTGTTAATATGATTAATTTCATTCTCTTGGTAAAGTTTCTCATCATTTAGGATTGCAGAGTGCTCAAATTCTGTGCATGTCTTTGTGTCCTGTAAGTTGTATAACCATCAGTTACCATTAGCCTTGCCAAAACCTCAAGGCTTATAGAAACTTAGAACTGATCTGTAAAGTGAAGATATACATATATATATATGTGTGTGTGTGTGTATATATGTATAGATATAGTTATATATATATATATATATATATATATATATATATATATATATGTATATATATATATATATATATATATATTTTTTTTTTTTTTTGTTACCAAAAAGTATAAGAAGGAATTGTCAGTACACAATTCTCATGAATATCAACCAGAGAGAGTGACTATTACGGATCTCCTTACTGGTAATTGTAATTAATTTAGAGCTCATTATGGATCCCCAAATTTCAAAAGCTGGGTTACTTAGTATAGATAATCTGAGAAAAAAATATTTGTTTTTTTCTTTTTCCTCATTGCCACAAAGAGAGAATGTAGCTGCTGAACCTGGTTGTTGATTTTGAATCAACTCAGCCATCTTAGAAAATGTTAAGGGCTTTGTGAGGATGCCTTCTCTTCATTCTTGAACCAAAGTATATGGAAGTGTTTCATAACAGAAAGAGGAAAAATCAGGGTTGTGTTGAATGAGTATTTTATAAGATTATAAAATGTAATTCTGAAAAAAAGGGCAGAGACTTTTTATTCTTTTCTTTGTGTCTTTTGTGCCATTGCAGCATTTATTTATATGTTTAAAATATATTTATATTTTAGGAAATAATTCTAGGTAAATATTTAATATGACATAAGGAGATAAATCAGATAGCTTGAGCTGAAATTTGTTTTGACACTTACTCTAAGACTATCTCATCACCCTTAATGTAAAATTGAAAATCCAGACATAATTGTTCCATGAATATCATGGAATGTCTTCTTTCTTCCACCATTACCCCTGATGACCTGGCTAACAACTCAGAAAAAAAAGTGCATGAGTAGCAGTACATAACTAAAAGGTGAGTTTCTCAGCAAGATAAAACTATTTATATGATGTTCATAATACTTTAAATACTCTTGTATATTCTTCCTGACACTGGACTTAATGTAATGATTCAAATATACACATTTCTTAAAAGACAAAAGAAACAGATTAGTGGCTTTTCTTTTTTATTTTTAAAATACATTGTTTTATGAAACATGTTGGGAGGGAAAAATTAGAGCAAAAGGGAAAAACACAGAAAAAAAGTGAAAATACCACGTGTCAATTTACAATAAATTCCCATAGTTATTTTTTTCTGGATGCAGATGGCATTTTCTATCCAAAGTTTATTGAGATTATTTTGGATAACTGAACCCCTGAGGAGAACAAAATCTTTCAAAGTTGATCATAGCAGTCTTCTTGTTATTGTTTACAATCTATTCCTGGTTCTGCTTGTTTTTCTCAGCATCAATTTATGTAAATCTTTCCAGGCCTTTCTAAAATCAGCTTTTTCATCATTTTTCTAGAACAATAATATTCAATTACCTTCATATACCACATCTTATGCAGCCATTCCCCAATTAATGGGCATCCACAACAAGAGTTGCTACAAACAGTTTTATATATGTGGGTATTTTTCCATTCTTTATGATTTCATTGAGATACAGACTCAGTAGGAGAATTGCTGGGTCAAAGAGTATGCCCAGTTTGATAGCCCTTTGGGCAAAGTTCCATATTGCTCTCCAGAATTGTTGGCTAATTTCACAACACCACTAACGATGCATTAGTATCCCAGTATTACCACATGCTCTAACATTTATCATTATGTTTTCCTGTCATTTTAGCGAATCTGATAGATGTGAGGTAGTATCTCAGAGTTGTTTTAATTTGCATTTCTCTAATCAATAGTGATTTAGAGCATTTGAGTTCTTTGGTTGTAAATTTCTCCCATCTCTAAAGATCTACTAGATAAATGATCCCTTGCTCTCCTACATTATATTACATTTAGCAACTTATCTTCATTCAATGTTAAGTCCTACATTACATTCAGCAACTTATCACACGAATGAACATGTCTTATTATCTTTGAAAATCCTACACAATTTGTGATAAATTGATTTAAAGGCCTGATCTAAATTCAATTGATTTTAACACTAGATTTCAACGGATGCCATAGTTGGAGAAGGAAACCTGACAACCTCAGAAAGAACAAATTACAAATGAAAGAAGTTCATGAATCATAAAACTTGCCTCAAATCACATTCACTTTCATAAAAAAATTTAATTGATTTTTGGCTAGTTAGTTCCCTTTTTTCCTGATGCCAACCAGGTTTATTTAAACATTGATAAGTTGTGTTTCATTATGTATGTTGTATATGTGATGTATTCATATATGTTTGTGTGTGTGTGTATGCCTTGATTGCAAGAGTCAATTATATGGGGCTATCCTCATTGATGAAGATTATTCAATGCTTCACTTTAATAAGAGAGACAGTTAGTGAAAACTGTAGAAAAGAGAGATCTTTGTCTTCTGGTTTCTAGCTTCAAGAGAGAAATCATGACATTCCAGAGTCTTCAGATCTCTGAAGCAAAAGAAAAGCTGGGAAGAAACTAACATTTGGAGGAGCTGGAAACGTCTATTATGTTCTTATTCCCAGCTAGAGACTGGGGAATTTTTCCTTAGGTACAATCTGAGATTTTCTCTATTGGTTCAAATAAGGGACCTCAGGTAAGTGTTGTGAATACCAAAGAGTCAAAAGGAAGTCCCTTGCCTTCAAGGAGCTCAAAATGTAATGAAGGAGGCAAAAAAAAAATTAGGTACAAAGAACTTATAGACAGAATAAAGATAAAATAAGAAAAACAAGGCAATCAGATTCAGAGGGGATGGGGAAAGTTTACTGTACAAGAAGGGGTTTTAGTTCATACTTGAATCCAGAAAATAGAAATGAGAATATAGAATATTCCAAGGAAAAGAAACAGGTAAAGAAAATGCCCAAATTCAAGAAATAGAGTGTTTTGTTCATGGAGCATCAAAGAAGTTATTGTAATTGGATTCAAGAGAATGAAGAAGAAAATAAGAAAAAGAAGATTGGAAAGTTGAGGGAGAAGGACTAGATTTTGAAGAATCTTGAATACCAAGATTTTTGTATTTGTTCTTGGAAGTGATAGGGAGCTATTTGAATCTTTTAAAAGTATTAATTAATTCAATATCTCCCCCTTTTCCAGTTAATTCAAAAACAATTTTTTGTATTTGTTTTTAAAAATTTTGAGCTCCACATTCTTTCTCTTATTCCCATTTCCTGCTCCCATTAAGAACCCACATGTGGTTAGGTAAAACATTTCCCTAAGTCATGTTGTAAAAGAAAACATAAATCTCCCACCCTAAAAAAACATGAAGAAAAATAAAGGGAGGGAAGGAAGGGGAGACAAACAGAAAGAGAGAGAGAGAGAGAGAGAGAGAGAGAGAGAGAGAGAGAGAGAGAGAGAGAGAGAGAGAGAGAATGCTTGAAACTGTATTCAGAAACAGTCACTTCCTTCTCTGATTATGGATAGGATTTTTCATTATCAGTCCTTCAGAATAGTCCTGGATCATTATACTGCTGAGAAAGTCATTTATAGCTGATCATCCTCGAATATTTATATTACTTTATATGCAATACATTTCATTTTGCTCAAGTTTATAGAGGGCTTTCCAGACTTTTTTTTTTTCTGAGAGCATCCTGCTCATCATATCCCACAGAACAATAACATTCCATCATAATCAGATACTACAATTTATCCAATCATTCCCCACTTAATGGGCGTCCCCTCAATTTTTGGTTTTTTTTGCCCTGAGAAAAGAGGAGCTATAAATAGTTTTGTAAATATAATTACTTTTCATTTTTTAAAAACAATCTCTTTTTGAATTCATGACTACTAGTAGCATTTTTTGGTTAAAAGATATGCATGAATTTACAGCCTTTGGATCCTATCTTTCGATCATTTATCAAGTGAAGTATAGCTGTTATCCCCCTTTTTTTTTTAATGTTTGACTAAGTTCCCTCTTTGTTTGAAAAATGAGGCCTTATCAGAGAAACTTGATTCAACATTATTTTTACAATTACTATGGCTAACTAACTGTATTTCCCTCCATTTATTCTATTCTCTCTCTCCTTTCACCCTGTCCATTCTCAAAAGTGTTTTATTATTTTTATCACCCTTTCCCCTTTCTGTATTTCATTCCCCTCCTACTTTCTTGCAGGGTAAGATATATTTTTATACCTATATTAAGTATTTATGTTATTTCCTTTTTGAGCCAATTTTGATGACAATAAAGTTCACTGACCCTTTTCTCTCTCTCCTTCCTCCACTAGAGAAGTTTTTTCTTGCCTCTTTTTATAGCAGGTAACTTATTACACCATTCTACTTCTCTCTTTCTCTTTCTTTCATTAATTCCTCTCTCACCCTGTAATTTTACTTTTTTGGTATTGTCCCTTCATATTCAACACACACTTGTATTCTTTGTCTACATATTTTCCTTCTAACTTCCATAATAATGAGAAAGTTCTTATTAGTTATAAGTATCATCCTTCCATTTAGGAATATAAACAGATAAACTTTAAGTCTGTTATGATTTCCCTTTCCTGATTACTTCCTTATGATTCTCCTCAGTCATATATTTGAAAATCAATTTTTCTATTTAGCTCTGGTGTCTTTATAACAAATACTTGAAATTCCTCTAGTTCATTGTATTTCTAACTTTCCCTCTGAAGGTTTATACTCACTTCTGCTGAGTAGGTAATTCTTGGTTGTAATCCTCTTTCTATTGCTCTCCAGAATATTATATTCCAAGCCTTCCAATCCTTTAATATAGAAGCCTCTACCTCTCGTATTATCCTGATTCTGGCTCCACTGTACTGCAAGTGTTCCTTTTCTGGAGATGTGCAATATTTTCTCCTTGACTTGGGAGTTCCAGAAATTGACTATAATATTCCTGGGAGTTTTCATTTTGGGATCTCTTTCAGGAGGTGATTAGTAGATTCTTTTAATTTCTATTTTATCCTCTGGTTCTAGAATATTAGGCTAATTTGTCTTGGTAATTTTTGAAAGATGACATTCAAACTTTTTTTTGATCATGACTTTCAAGTGAACCAATAATTTAAAAATTATCTCTCCTGAATCTATTTTCTAGTTCAGTTTCCAATGAGATATCTTACCTTTTTTCCCTAATTTTTCATTCTTTTGGTTGTGTTTTATTTTATCTTGATTTCTCCCAAAGTTATTAGATTCCATTTGCTTAATTGCAATTTTTAAGGAATTATTTTTTCACATGAGCTTTTGTAGATCTTTCCTATTTGGTTAACTTTTGCTTTTTAAGGCATTCTTCTCCTTATAAGCTTTTTGTATTTTATCTTGCACCATTCTCAATTCTTTCCCTAAATCTTCCCCTCTTTTACTTGATTTTCAAAATCCCTTTTGAGCTCTGCCATAGTTTGAGACAAATTTTTATTTTCTTAGAGGCTTAAGATGTAGGAGTTTTGCTTTGTTATCTTCTTCTTAGTATGAATTTTGATCTTCCTTGTCAACATGGTAACTTTAAATGGACAGAATCTTTTTTTCTGTTGTCTGTTCATTTTTCTAGCCTTGATCTTTAATTCTTTTAAAATAGAGCTTTTTTCCCTAGGGTGGAATGTGCCTTGTCCCAAACTTTGATAGTTTTTTGCAGCTGTTTTCAGAGATCCTTCTAGGGACCTGACAACAAGTCTTCTTTTCTGCCCTGAAACTGTGAGAAGAATCTCTACTCCCTAAGTAGGTATAAGATCTAGCATGTTAAAGCAATACAGTCCTGCTTTGCTGCTGCTAGGGTCAGAGCTGAGGCTGGGGGATGTGATAGGACAGCCTGTAATGGGTTTGAACACTGGACCCTCTTACCAGAAACCTTTTCTGCTGACCTTGCAAGTCCTCTTGGAATTCATCAGTAGTGCCACTGATTCAGAGATCAGTAGACTTGTTCCTGTTTGATGGCATGGGGCCAAGGCTGGGACCAAAGCTAGGGCTTCATTGGTATATCCTGCACTGAGATTGCACTCTGAAGTCCCACCCTGCTGTCCCAGATCTTTTCTTCTGACCTAAATTGTCTTCAGTTGGAAAATGCTCTATCCTCTCTTTTGGGGCATTCTTTATTTCTTTAGTCATTATATAAAGGTATTTGGAGCACTTTGGGAGAGAGGTTGAGTGAGTTCCTACCTTTACTCCAAATCTTGGCTTCACTTCTACTACTTGGATTTGTTGAGTAGAGTGGTGCTTTAGGAAAATAACATTAGTGGTTGAAATATGGATTGACATAGAGGTAGTCTTGTAGCAGACAGACCCACTAGTAGGCTGTTGAAATAGTCCAAGTAATGAGGTCCTGTATCAAGGTGGTGATAATATCAGAAGAGAGAAGGAGGAATATTTGGAAAATGTTGCAAAGGTTAAATAGACAGAATTTTGCAATGGAAAGAATATTGAGAGGTGAATGATAGTGAAGTTGAGGTTGATACCTATATTGGAAACCTGGTAGACTGTAATGATGATGATGCCCTCTAAGATAAAGGGAGAGTTTAGGAGGAAAGTTAATGAATTCACTTTTGGACAGGTTGAGTTTAACATATATATTTGACATCTAAAAATATGAACCAATGTAGAGGTTAGGGCAGGATAGCTAGATTTGAAAATTATCAGAATAAAGATGAAAATTAAATCTATGGGAGCTAATGAAATCACCAACAGAAATAGTATAAAGGGAGAAAAGATAGTGCCCAGGATAGAACCCTGAAGGATGCCTATTATTAGTATTAATGGCCTGATTGAGGATTCAGCAAGGAGGCTGAGGAGTAGTTTTATAGGCAAATGAAGCAAATCGTCAGAGAATGATGTCCTGAAAACAGAAAAAGAAAAGGCTATTAAGGAGGGGAGAGAAATCAACAATGTCAGAGGCATTCTGAAGAAGTTCCAGGAAAAAAGATTTGAGAAAAGACTATTGGATCTGACAATTAGATTATAATATACTTTCTCTTTTGGAGAAGGAAGCAATGTATTCTTAGATCAAGGTTCAACATCAAAGATAGTGTATAGAGCAAATGATATTGATAATTTTGCATTTTTTGACTCTTGATAGATCTGATAAATACTCCATTGTTTTTACCTCATGTTAATATAGATCTCTCTTAGCAGTTGGAAACATGTTAGCTTTGCTATTTTTTGGTTCATTTTTGTTCTCATTAGTAGAATTATCTTTTGTCAGCAGTTTTTTATAGGAATTCTTTAAAAGTTACTTGTCATTTTTTGAGAGTTAGTTTTAGTTAAAATTAATATTATTAATTATTAATTACAGTGGAGTATAGATTGAAATATATATACTCCACCAAGATTTGGATCTGTTCCCTGACCACTTCCATAGCTTAATGTGGAAGGGCTTATTTCCATTTAAATCCACTTAAATGGGCATATGTAAAATATGGTGAAAATGAGTGAGTGAGGTTAGTTTCAATTGTCAATCAGTGCATAATGTGGAATTCCCACTCTTCTTAAGAATGACCTATATACTTGACATATTGACTGAATAAAAGTACCACTTGTTACATATGTAAAGTATAATTTCTTCCTCACCTTTAGATAAGACAAGTATAAATGCAATATGTTTTTTTTTTCTCTACATATGAGTGGATCATCTTGCACCAAATATCCAAATCTCTTGCTAAGACTGTCAATTTTACATTAGCAATGTCTCTCAAATACTCCCTTTTCTTTCCTTTAATACTTTCCTTATCCTGGTACAAACCCTTATCATCTAGTGCTCATACCATTGTAAGAGCCCACTGGTAGATCTACCTGCCATAAGTCTCTCTTTTTTCTTATTTTTAAATATTGTTTTTATTGTAGTAAGTTTATTTTTTTAAATAAACATTGCTTTATAAATCATGTTGGGAGATAAAAATCACAGCAAAAGAGAACCTATAGTGACCATGTCATATATCATCTCAATAAACTCCCTTTCACCTTCAGAATTAAATATAAAATTCTGTTTGGTGTTCAAAGCCCTCCATAAAATAGTGTCTTTCCCCATATCAATCCTTCTTCCATTATTCCAATCTTTTGATCCTCACACAATCTTGCCTAGTACATTCTCTTGGATCCTGCCAAGACATTAATCAGGACATTAGCTTCCTTGTTACTAAATGAATAATATACTCTATCTCTTGATTACAGTCATTTTTAGTGTGTTTGTAATACTCTCTTTTCTCATACCTACCTGTTACTTTACCTTCCTCTAGTCCCAACTAAAGACCTCCTTTTATAAGTAATCCTTTCCCCCCAAAAAAAATTTTTTTTTGGTTTTGCTGAGGCTACTGGGGGTAAGTGACTTGCCCAGGGTCACACAACTAAGATGTGTTAAGTATTTGAGGACAGTTTTGAACTCAGGTCATCTTGATTTCAGGGCTGGTGCTCTATCCACTATGCCACCTAGCTGCCCCTCCCAAATCTTTTTAAATTCTGATGCTTTTCCTTTCAAAAGTTATTTACAATGTATTGTTTATATGGCTTTTTTGTTTGCTTATTATTTTCCCTTCAGACTCTATGCTGCTTAATGGCAAGGGTCTTTTGCCACTTTTGTATCTCAAAAGTTTAACATGGTATCTGGCATATCAGGCATATCTGGGCCTCAATAAATGTTTATTGACTACCTAACCAAAATGGCAGTAGAGCCTGAGTCAAGATGCAATCCCAGGTCTCTTGACTATAAGTATAGGATTCAATCTACTACAGCACATTGCTTCTTAAAATAATATATCATCGAATCATTTGGTTAAAATAAGAATACTCATCTCATGTATCTTTGGATCAATCATGGATAAATATTTAACAGATACTGCTGTCCAGAATTTATCATATACTGTATTCTCAATGTAGTGCTCCTGATCTTCTTTCCTGATTGTACCAGTATCTATTTATTAAAAACAAGAGAGTTATATGACTGACTTATTTTGTGTGACAAAAAATTGGATTGTGTATAATTTACCTATAAAGTGGGATGTGTCACAATAAATGGTCATAGCTACAGGGAAAAATTCTATAAATGGGGCTGATATGGAAGAAAGCACTTATCAGCACCTACTGGTTACATTTTACCTTGATGATATTCTTATTTACTTCTGTGAATTGTTCCAACTCTTTGGGACAACAATTTAGATTCATGTTAAGAAAATGACCAAAATGTCCACACTCTTAGGACCAGAGATTCAAAGATAATGTAATCTGCCACTTTATTTAGTTGATTGTGGCTTAGTACATTTTCTTTTTGTTATTATGAATAGCTCTCTGAATATGAGGAACTTTGTTATTAAAAAAAGATGATGTAAAAACAAAATATATCAATAAAATTTAAAGAGATAAAAAGCATGAAAAACATGAGCTTCTATCAGGGTCCATTACTGATGTTCTACTTTCTACCTAGATCACATTTGCTTCCCACTTAGGGTCAAATATACTTTCTAATGCAACCAATCATCATGAGAAATCCTCTGATTGTTAGGGTAAGCTCTTGGATCTCTGCCATTGTTGGTTTTAGGCAGTCTAGTCAGGGAACCAATAAATAATATCTAATAATGATTATGGTTATCTCTCATGCCCCAGGAATCTCAGTGAAGATGCTTATAAGATCACAGAAGTTAGAATAATATTAAAGTACAAATTTCAAATATCTCTGGTAATAGACTAGGATCCAGGCCATATGTAGAAGTTAGGTTTTCCTGGAACACTGAAAAGCTAGGTACCATGTGCAAAATTAAAACTAGTACTACCAATGTGTTATCTAAAAGCAGAATTTAAAGGAGCATTGTAGAGGGCCAGAACTCTGGAAAGATATATTTGAATCAAGGATACCAGGGTGTTAAGCACCTACTGAGTCTGATTGATTGATAATAGTTCTCTAGTTAATGATGTACTCACTCTAGTTGGCATATACTTAAGTGTGATATGGTGATGTAATGGTTGCACATGCTCAGCTGCTGTAGTAAAGTAATTTTACTGAGGTATTTAAGGGCTGAGAGGACTGGGAACTGAGATTCTTAGTCACAGACACAGAGAAGACTCTGGACTCCCTCTTTGACCATCCTTGTGATGGCTCTCCTGCCTTCATCACTTCTCCATCTAAAGACCAAGGCCAAGATCCTTCAGAAAACGAGCTCAGACATTTCAGAGTTTTAACTCAATTGTCTCAAAAATCTTTAGATTTTCACTATAGGTATATATTGTCTGTGACCCTGACTTACAAAATTAATCAACATTGTCTTGGTCTTTGTCCTTGGAATTCTGTCATGAATTAGTCATGTAACTAAAGACTAAAGACTTGGCAACTGAAATGGAATAGTGAAATGAAGAAAGTTTCTGTTTGGTTTCAAAGCTCCCCAAGTTTTTTTTTTTGTTGGAGGATGTCATGAACTTTTAGTTCTAGTTCTAGTTCAAACTTTACCAACTTTATCACCTTTAGTAAGTTACCACTCTCAGCCTCAGTTTACTCTATCTGTACTTGTGTCAATTCTTATAAAATACATTTGTAGCTTGAATAACCCCAGGACTCCAGAGAATAGGAAAGACTCATACAAAGGAAGGTCTCAGCATTATGTAGATTTATTTTCATCAAACATATTTTCTTTTCCCCAAGATCAGAGACATTAGTGGATGTAACTAATCTGGCCATAGACTTGAGGGGCTTTCCAACACACTTAGCTAAGGTAGATCTGAAGATACTTGACACAAGTTATTGATTAAGAATTGATACTTAAAGGTATCAGTGCCTTTCCCATTAAAGCTGAATAGCACTCACCTGACTGAAACAAGGAATGTGTAAAATAATAGAAAAAGTACCTCTCCTATCTATAGCCAGTTCCTCAATACCAATAGAGGCTTGAATTCCTTAGACTTCAATTTTATTGGTGAACATTATTATAAATGCAAAACGTTCTTTTACACATATAAGTTGTTCATTAAAATTTACTCCATTCAAAAATATTTTAACTGAAATTGTCTTTAACTGGGTTTTCTAGATCTAGGTAAGGATACACTAGAGGCAGTTGTCATTTATAATGTACACACCTATTTGCATTCAATGTATAACCTTCATTTTCTGCCATAGAGATTCTTAACGTAAATTAGTTAACATAAATAACCTAGGGTGTTTCTAATGTAAACTCATAGGAACTTTTTCCACCTATTCCTTTAATCAAATTCCTCTAAGGACCAGAGAAAGTATAACTTTTAAATTAATCACTGAGGTATCCTTTCACCAGAGGTTCAAGAAAATTTTGCCTTGTGGGATTAATTTTAGTGTTAGTTTTATAAATGAATTATTGGTCCCTGTACACAGAGACACAGGTTAACAGACTTTAAAAGATTGGGAATTTTAATGACTTCTGCTACAGTAGTAAAGTTGGTATATATTCTAAATATTAGAATTTTTAAGACAAAGAAGCAATTATAGAAAAAAAAATCAAGAGCTTATCTAATTTAGTCCTTTGAGGTTGAATTGAATCCTATTATTTGGAATGTTTCCTAGTCAATTACACATGTGCAATGATCCAGTATCTATGAATATTTAGAGGTGTGATCAAAGTTATCAGGCTTATTTCTACTTTATCTTGCTGCTTAATATATAGGGGGGAAAAATAGCAACTGACAACCACAGTAAAGAAATTGGTACTACTGATCATTGGTATTGATGGAAAAGTAACAAAATGACAAATGTATTCACACACACATAAAAACACTCAAAATCAATAAGTGAACAAGTAATGATTAACAATTTGTCATGTGGCATGACAGAATATAAATATAAATAGAATATAAAGAAAAAATAATAGCTCCTTACTTCAATGAGTTTGCATTCTCTCATGAGATAAAATATGTACCTTTTGTTAGAAGGCACATGCATTTTTATGTTTGGATCCAAGAATAAATAAAAATTTCCCTATTCATGGATACCCTTGGGATCCAAAGGCTTAGCCTTATAAACTCAACTTAAGCTAACATGGAGGGAAATTTTAATTCCTAATTATTTATTTGTTATTTTTATCTTCCTTTCTTACTGGGAATGCTTTCTTTCAGAATACAGAATTTTTTCTTGTTTCAAAACCTAACTCAATTTTTACTCTGTCAATAAAATCTTTTCTGACTATTCAAACCTTATCAAATATAATTTTTAACCCTCAATGTACCACTAATTTGTGCCAAATTCATTTTTGTCATAGTTGTTAGTCTTTTCTCTTTAAATCAATTTGATCTCATTCAGATCAGAGACCAGCTTTTTATCTTCGTATCTACCTCCTTTTTTTTCTAACTGTGTTTTTAAAAAAAAGTTTTGAATTATTCATTGATGATTATGATAAGATAAATAGATTTATTTTTCCTGTCTTTAAAGGTTAAAGACTAGAATTATCTGACTTCATTTGAAATCATATGAAGGACGAAATGAAGTTATCCTGAGAAATTTTACATGCCAAATTTTTGTCTCTATGAATTCTCAGCATGAAACAAAATAACCCCTCAAGGTTGACTTATCTCTACATATTTAAATGCCAGACATAGCTGTTCCTAGTTTCTCATTGTTTTTCCACATCCATGACTGTCTTTAGGTCACCAACAAGTGAAAATTTTGGAGATATCTCAAAATCAATGTGTATTTAAAAATCCATTTTCTACCATACTCCCCAAAAAAACCCACCTGTCTTGTTAAGGACCATGCCTAGGTGAAGGGGCAGAGCCTCCACAGCTGTGAATCATAACATCTGAAGGAGTTATAAAACGGTGTTTACTAACACAGGTGTTGCTCGTGGACTGGAATGAAATAAATCTGAGGCAGAGGGAAGAGGAGAGAGGTCGAACAATGCAACTGCCTCTCAGTTGGGAGGTTAGAGAACAGCACCTGCCTCTCAGTCTCCTTGTATCCTCCTCTTCCTCCTCCTTATCATCATCAATTAATCATCAATCAATCATCATCAGTCATCATCATCCCCTCACAGTAAGAGATCTATTCTACAGGTCTGAATTAGACCTCCATCAGTCACTGGCAGGTGGTTCCCGTATCACAATACCCTCTCTTCAATTTCATTTGTCTTTATGAGGGCATCCAAATCTTTCTAATGATCAAGTTTCATGGTTTTGGACTGATCCTTAAATCTTCTCTTTCCTTCACCTCCTAAAAGGAATTACCAAATTATTTCATTTATATATTTTATTGATATTTTCTGCTTCTTCTATCACCATAGTATCCTATGTATCCCTCTTCCTTTCTTAAAACATCAAATGATAAAGTTTTTTTAAAAAGAGGAATTAAAAATAAGCAAAACTAATGAATATGCTTTTAAAAATCTGAAAATCTGTTTAATGTGTAATATATGTAGTCCTTCCACTTCCATGAAGGAATAGCTTGAGAATATCTTCTCATATTTTCCATTTGAATCCTTTGAAAGATTAAAATTTCGTTATACTTATTTTTCATTTTTTTGGTGCCATTGTTTTCTCAGTTCTGTTTATTTCACTTTGCTTCAGTTTACATAGATCTTTCTATCATTCTCTGGATTCATCATATTTGTTTCTTAAAGAACAGCAATATTCCATTACATTCATATACTAAATATGTTTAGACAGCTGAACTAACAATATATTAGTCAATCTTTCCAAATCTCATCCAACATTCATTGTTGCCATTTGTTATAATTTTTGACAATTTGAAAGGTATGAGGCGAAATCTCAGGTTTATTTTATTTTTTTTATTATATATATATTTTTATAATATTATCCCTTGTATTCATTTTTCCAAATTATCCCCCTCTCCCTCTATTCCCTCCCCCCGATGACAGGCAATCCCATACATTTTACATGTGTTACAATATAGTCTAGATACAATACATGTGTGTGAATATCATTTTCTTGTTGCACAATAAACTTTAGATTCCGAAGGTACATGTAACCTGGGCAGACAGATATTAGTGCTAACAATTTACATTCACTTCCCAGTGTTTCTTCTCTGGGTGTAGCTACCTCTGTCCATCATTGACCAACTGGAAGTGAGTTGGTTTTTCTTTATGTTGAAGATTTCCACTTCCATCAGAATACATCCTCATACAGTATTGTTGTTGAAGTGTACAGTGATCTTCTGGTTCTGCTCATTTCACTCAGCATCAGTTGATTTAAGTCTCTCCAGGCCTCTCTGTATTCCTCCTGCTGGTCATTTCTTACAGAGCAATAATATTCCATAACCTTCATATACCATAATTTACCCAACCATTCTCCAACTGATGGACATCCATTCATCTTCCAATTTCTAGCTACTACAAAAAGAGCTGCCACAAACATTTTGGCACATATATATCTCTTTCCGTTCTTTAGTATTTCTTTGGGATATAAGCCCAGTAGTAGCGCTGCTGGGTCAAAGGGTATGCACAGTTTGATAACTTTTTAGGCATAGTTCCAAATTGCTCTCCAGAATGGCTGGATTCTTTCACAACTCCACCAACAATGTATCAGTGTCCCAGTTTTCCCACATCCCCTCCAACATTCATCATTATTTGTTCCTGTCATCTTAGCCAATCTGACAGGTGTGTAGTGGTATCTCAGAGTTGTCTTAATTTGCATTTCTCTGATCAATAGTGATTTGGAACACTCTTTCATGTGAGTGGATATAGTTTCAATTTCTTCCTCTGAGAATTGTCTGTTCATATCCTTTGACCATTTATCAATTGGAGAATGGTTCGGTTTCTTATAAATTAGGGTCAGTTCTCTATATATTTTGGAAATGAGACCTTTGTTAGAACCTTTGTTTTTAAAAAATATTTTCCCAATTTGTTACTTCCCTTCTAATCTTGTTTGCATTAGTAGTATTTGTACAGAAACTTTTTAGTTTGATGTAATCAAAATCTTCTATTTTGTGATCAATAATGATCTCTAGTTCTCCTCTGGTCATAAATTCCTTCCTCCTCCACAAGTCTGAGAGGTAGATTATCCTCTGTTCCTCTAATCTATTTATTATCTCCCTCTTTATGCCTAAATCATGGACCCATTTTGATCTTATCTTGGTGTATGGTGTTAAGTGTGGATCCATATCTAATTTCTGCCATACTAATTTCCAGTTTTCCCAACAGTTTTTTCCGAATAATGAATTTTTATCCCTAATGTTGGAATCTTTGGGTTTGTCAAAGATTAGATTGCTATAGATGTACCCTTTTTTGTCCTTTGTATCTAATCTGTTCCACTGATCTACCGGTCTATTTCTTAGCCAATACCAAATGGTTTTGGTGACTGCTGCTATATAATATAGCTTTAGATCAGGTACACTTAGACCACCTTCCTCTGAGTTTTTTTTTCATTAGTTCCCTTGCAATTCTTGACCTTTTATTCTTCCATATGAATTTTGTTGTTATTTTTTCTAGGTCATTGAAATAGTTTCTTGGGAGTCTGATTGGTATAGCACTAAATAAATAGATTAGTTTGGGGAGTATTGTCATCTTTATTATATTCGCTCGGCCTATCCAAGAGCACTGAATGTCTTTCCAATTATTTAAATCTGATTTTATTTTTGTGGCAAGTGTTTTGTAATTTTTCTCATATAATTCCTGACTTTTCTTTGGTAGATGGATTCCCAAATACTTTATACTCTCAACATTTGTTTGGAATGGAATTTCTCTTTGTATCTCTTGCTGTTGCATTTTGTTAGTGATATATAAAAATGCCGAGGATTTATGTGGATTTATTTTGTATCCTGCCACTTTGCTGAAATTTTGAATTATTTCTAGTAGCTTTTTAGCAGAGTCTTTGGGGTTCTCTAAGTATACCATCATGTCATCTGCAAAAAGTGATAGTTTAATTTCCTCATTTCCTACTCTAATTCCTTGAATCTCTTTCTCGGCTCTCATTGCCGAGGCTAGCGTTTCTAGTACTATATTGAATAGTAATGGTGATAGTGGGCAACCTTGTTTCACTCCTGATCTTACTGGGAAAGGTTGCAGTTTATTTCTATTGCATATTATGCTTACTGAAGGTCTTAAATATATGCTCCTGATTATTCTAAGGAATAGTCCATTTATTCCTATACTTTCAAGAGTTTTTAGTAGGAATGGATATTGGATTTTGTCAAATGCTTTTTCTGCATCTATTGAGATGATCATATGGTTCTTATTAATTTGATTATTAATATGGTCAATTATATTAATAGTTTTCCTAATATTAAACCAGCCCTGCATTCCTGGAATAAATCCTACTTGATCATAGTGTATTATCCTGGAGATGATTTTCTGAAGTCTTTTTGCTAATATCTTATTTAAGATTTTAACATCAATATTCATTAAGGAGATTGGTCTATAATTTTCTTTCTCAGTTTTCGATCTACCTGGTTTAGGTATCAGTACCATGTCTGTGTCATAAAAGGAGTTTGGGAGGACTCCTTCATCCCCTATTTTTTCAAATAGTTTATATAGCATTGGGGCTAATTGTTCTTTAAATGTTTGGTAGAATTCACATGTGAATCCATCTGGCCCTGGGGATTTTTTCCTGGGGAGTTGATTAATAGCTTGTTCTATTTCTTTTTCTGAAATGGGATTATTTAAGCAATTTATCTCCTCCTCTGTTAATCTAGGGAGCCTATATTTTTGGAGGAAGTCATCCATTTCACTTAAGTTATCAAATTTATTGGCATAAAGTTGGGCAAAGTAACTCCTTATTATTTCTCTAATTTCCTCTTCATTGGTGGAAAGATCCCCCTTTTCATTTGTAAGACTATCAATTTGATTTTCCTCTTTCTTTTTTTTGATCAAATTTACCAAAGGTTTATCTATTTTATTGGCTTTTTCATAAAACCAACTCTTGGTTTTATTTATTAATTCAATAGTTTTTTTACTTTCAATATTATTGATTTCTCCTTTTAATTTTTGTATTTCAAGTTTAATTTTTGGTTGGGGGTTTATAATTTGGTCTTTTTCTAGCCTTTTAAGTTGTAAGCCCAATTCATTAATCTTCTCTTTCTCTATTTTCTTCAAATAAGCCTCTAAAGATATAAAATTTCCCCTTATTACTGCTTTAGCTGCATCCCAAAGATTTTGGTATGATGTCTCATCATTGTCATTATCTTGGGTGAAATTGTTAATTGTTTCTATAATTTGCTCTTTCACCCAGTCATTCTTTAAGATGAGATTATTCAGTTTCCAATTACTTTTTGGTCTATTTACCCCTAACTTTTTACTGAATGTAGCTTTTATTGCATTGTGATCTGAGAAGAAGGCATTTATTATTTCTGCCTTCCTATCATTTAATTTTGAGATCTTTATGTCCTAATATATGGTCAATTTTTGTATAGGATCCATGAACTGCTGAGAAGAAAGTATATTCCTTTCTATTGCCATTCAGTTTTCTCCAAAGGTCTATCATACCTAGTTTTTCTAATGTTCTATTTACTTTTTTAATTTCTTTCTTGTTTGTTTTGTGGTTTGATTTGTCTAAATCTGAGAGTGCAAGGTTGAGGTCTCCCACTATTATAGTTTTACTGTCTATTTCTTCTTGCAATTCTCTTAACTTTTCCTATAGAAAGTTAGATGCTATACCACTTGGTGCATATATGTTTAGTATTGATATGGCTTCATTATTTATGCTACCTTTCAGCAGGATATAGTTTCCTTCCTTATCTTTTTTAACGAGATCTACTTCTGCTTTTGCTTGATCTGAGATAAGGATAGCTACCCCTGCTTTTTTGGCTTTACCTGAAGCATAATAGGCTCTGTTCCAACCTTTTACCTTTACTCTGTATGTATCTCCCTGCTTTAAGTGTGTTTCCTGTAGACAACATATTGTAGGGTTCTGCTTTTTGATCCAATCTGCTATCCGTCTCCGTTTGATGGGATCGTTCATCCCATTTACATTTACAGTTAAAATTACTAATTCTGTATTTCCTGCCATCATATTATCCCCAGATTATGCTTTTTCCCTTGACCCCCCTGATCCCCCTCCCCGATAGTTAATTTACAGACCCCCCTTGTGACGCGCAACCCTCCCTTTTTTTTTTTTAGTATCCCTCCCCCCTCCCTCCAAGTCCCTTCACTTATTCTCCTTTTCCTTTTCCCTTTTCCTCTCCCCCCTTTTAATGAGGTGAGAGAAAATTCTCTGAAAAACAAATATGTTAATTATTTACTCTTTGAGTCTCTCCTGATGAGAGTAAGATTCACACAATGATTCTCCCCCTCACTAAGTTCCCTCAGATATGGTGTATTTTCTATGCCTCTTCCTGGGATGTAGTTTCCCTCTTTTTATCACTCCTTCCCCTTTTTCTGAACCGACCTCCTTCCCTTTACTACACCCCCCCTTTTTTCTTTTATATCAGTAAAATCAAATTATCCTTGAGTATTTTTTATATACCCACAACAGAGTTACAGTTCTCAAGGGTTCTGTGTACCTTTTTCTGTTTCTCTTCAGTCTTGTGGATGTAGATCAAATTTTTTGTTTAAGTCTGGTTTTTTTCTTAGAAACATATAGAATTCCTCTGTTTCATTGAATGACCATCTTCTTCCATGGAAAAAGATGCTAAACTTAGCTGGGTAGTTCATTCTTGGTTGCAGTCCTTGATCTTTTGCCTTACGGAATATCAGGTTCCAGGCCCTTCTATCTTTTAATGTGGAGGCAGCCAGATCTTGGGTGACCCTTATTGTGGCACCTTGGTATTTAAATTGTTTTTTTCTAGCTGCTTGCAGGATTTTCTCCTTTGTGTGGTGATTCTGCAGGTTAGCCACAATATTCCGTGGTGTTTTTTTTTTTTTTTTAGGGTCTATTTCAGAAGGGATTCGATGAATTCTTTCCACATCTACTTTCCCTTCTGTTTCTATTATCTCTGGACAGTTCTCTTTGATAATTTCCTGTAAAATAGAATCTAGGCTCTTTTTTTGGTCATAGTTTTCTGGAAGTCCAATGATCCGCAGATTATTTCTCCTAGATCTATTTTCCAGGTCTATAGATTTTCCCAGTAAGTATTTGACGTTGTTCTCCAGCTTCTCATTTTTTTTGTATTGTTTGACTGATTCTTGGGTTCTCTGTGAGTCATTCATTTCTATTTGTTCCATCCTGACTTTTAAGGAGTTATTTTCTTCTTTCACAGTTTTTAGTTCTTTTTGTAAATGCCCAATTTCATTTTTAAATGAATTATTTTGCTCTATTGAATTTTTTTCCATTTCCCTAATTTTTTTTTGAGAATTATTTTCTTTTTCCAATTCAGAAATTCTATTTTCTTGAGACTTTTTTATCTTTTCCAATTCAGAAATCCTACTTTCCTGTGTTTTTTTAACCTTTTCTAATTCATAAATTTTGTTTCCCTGCATCTCCTGTGAATTCTTTATTTTTTCCAACTCCAATTTCAGGACGTTGTTATTCTCTATCATAGCTTCCCTTTCCTTTCCCCATTTTTCTTCAAACTCCCTCAATTTTTTAAGAGTCTCTTCTAGGAGAGAGTTATGTGATGGGGACAGGAATCGTTCCCCTTTAGGTTGTTATCTGCTGACTCTCTGCTGTTAACTTCCTCGGGGTTGGATACCTGCTCTTTCTCTGTGTAGAAGGAATCTATAGTTTTTCTGGCTTTTTTGTTCATATTTAAAAAATCTTTTGGGGTCTGTCCCTGGGGTAGGAAATTATTTATTTACTTCTTTACCAGTTTCCTCCCAGACTGGATGGATGCAGCGGCTCCTGCGCCTGAGCTAAGATAGAGCTCTGGGAGAGAGTTCCCCACCCCCTCCCTGGAAGTGTCTCAGAGGTGATTAGCACTGCTGTGCCCCGAGGGTGCTGAACTGTAAAGGCAGCACAAAGCCCAGCCTATGCTTCCCGGTGGGGTGTGGATGTCTGCAGCAGGTGACCTGAAAATCCCCTGAGCTCAAACTGGAAGTGTCTGCCAGAAACCGCGGTCCCTAGTTCAAATGTTTCGCTTCTCTGGGACTTCCTGGAGCTGAGTTCCACTCCCTCCAGCTAAACTAGGCAGTGTGTGTTGCCTTGGGCCGTATCCGCCCACTTGTCAATCTCTCAACTATTCTCAGGTGGTAGCTGAGGCCACACCCCCTGGTGCCGAGATCTGCTGAGTCACCTCCAGGATCGGGGAAAATCTGAATTTTTAGAGTATTTTAGCTTTCTCCTCTGAACTGTTAAATAATTAGCAGAGAAGAGCTAATAGCCTGTGCCAGATTCCTTTATCTCAGTGGCTTCTCTGATCCCAGAGCCCTTCCCAGCGCGATCGGCAGAGTATGCTAGCACCCAGCCGTCTGTGCTGGCCTCTCTTCTTCCTCCCATGGGGACTGACCTTTTCTGTTGAAACTCCAGATTCTCTTCAGCTGGTAAGTCGTGCTTCCAGTCCTTGTGGTATCTATCAGTCCTGGGCTTATTCTGAGGCTGATTTATCTAATTGGTTGTGAGGGAGTGAGGACCTTTACAGAGTCATGTGTTTCTTCTCCGCCATCTTGGCTCCACCCCCCTCAGGTTTATTTTTTATTTGTATCTTGCCTGTTATAAGTCATTCTGGAGAAATTTTCATGTGGTTGTGAATATTTTGCATTTCTTCTTTTAAAAATTATTTATTGAATTTTGTTTTGGAAAACTGGAAAGCAGACTGCCAATATCTTACATCATTTACCAAGATAAGGTCAAAATTCATATGCAATCTAGAAATAAATTGCAGTTAAAAAACTTCTATTACAAAGGGTAATGTTAAATGGCTCCCTTTTTAGAGAGAATTTATAGAAAAACTCAAAAAGAATTTAAAAATAATATGAGAAACATTGAGAAAAATAAATAAAAACCATTCAAGAAAAATATCTGTGAATAGATTAAAAAGAGAAAATGCAAGAATAATTGGATATGCCATGTGGAATGTTTAGGATCAGGCATGATAATAGTATGTTCTGACCTTGGAGCATATTGAGTTTATGGCTTACCCTCTCTTTATCCCAACTTACACGAATTTTCCTCAAATGAAAGAATTTATAGTTAAGATTCTGATGTCACTACAATGAATGTTACTTGTCCTGTGCTGGACAATATATCTTTGTAATATTCTCTCTAAAATATAATATTCTATGTTTCTGTTTCTTTGTGGGTCTCTGGGAGTAGCCTTCCTTTCATGTGCCAGTAATCCAATAATACCTGTAAATTTTGAAGCCCTGAAATACTCATCAGCAATTTTTCATCTCAGGGAATCCAATGATTCCTGCAGATTTTGAAATTCTTCAACAGTCTCATTATCAGCCATGCTCTTTCAATGTCGGATGTTTTTTAAGTCTTCTCCTTTGTTTTGAGGTTTTTCTCCTTTTTTCTGTCTCTCTCCAAATGGACAAAGTGAATATGGTTCATTGGAACCTATCTGATTCCTTCTCCATCTGTAGAAATACAGGCAAACCCTCTTCCCCAAGTAGTTAACCTATCTGTCCCCTTCCATTCACCACTTTCTGGATCTCTCCACATCAACTGGTGATTATCTAAGGATAGTGGAGCTGGTTACACTGGACACTGCCCTTCTGTTGGATTATAAAATCTGTCTGCCAGTACCAGTGCATCTTTATCAAAAAATTAAAAATTAATGGTATAAAGAGCTAAATTTAGAAGTTCTCTAGGGTTACCTGTGGCTCCCCCCTCCCCCCCCCTTTTTTTTTTCCGGAGGAGTGTCTTAATGCCTCCTCTCTACTATTACCTGTCCTTGAGGATTAAAAGGTATGCCAGTGGTGTGTAAAATCTTATACTGTTCACAAAAGTGTGCAAAATGTTTAGAAGTATATGCAGGTCCATTATCTGTTTTTATTGTTTGTGGCACACCCATAATTGCAAAAGCTTGTATAAGGAATTCAATGACCACTCGGGCTGTCTCTTTTGCTGTTGGCATTGCAAAAGTGAATATTGAAAAGGTATCTACCACAACATGGATAAAAGACAAATGACCAAAAGATTTATAATGGGTCACATTCATTCTCCAGATTTCATTGGGTCTCAAACCATGAGGGTTCTTCCCATGTAGGAGCATAGGAGTGTGGAAAGGAAGGCAAGTGGTACAGCTTTTTACTATGCTCCTAGTTTCCTCTTTTGTTATCCTAAATTGTAAATGTAAAGCTCGAGCAGCCTGATAATATTTAGAATGAGATTCCTGGGCTTTCTGAAATAAAGGAGTACTGGCTAGCATAGTTAAGACTATCTGCCTTTGAATTCCATCAAAAATAGGACCTGGAAGTCCACTATGTGAGTGGACGGACATGCAAGATATAAATCTTACCTGGATGCTTTCTCATTTGCTCTTGAAGTTCCTTAAAGAACTGATATATATATATTAGAAGCTACAAATTTTATTGGGCTGTGGAAATTCTTTGTACCACACCTACTGAATAGGCCAAATCAGATGTTATACTTATATCTCCTGGATAATAAGTAAGAGCTAGAATGATTGCATACAATTCATTCTGCTGAGTGGACTGAAAAGAAGTTGTAACTACTCTCTTTATAGTTAAGTCACAAGAGTATACAGCACAAATATTTTGTTTGGATGCATCTGTAGAAACAAGTCAATTCCAGTGACTTAGTACCTTGTAAGAATCCTTTGTTTCAAGTTCATAGTTCTGGCCCATAACATATCTTCCTGTAGTTTAGTGATGCATTTACTTTTTTTTTTTTTTAAATGTCATACTGCATAGTTAACTTATATTTAGGTTTCAATTTGCTAAAATCTTCACATTTTCTTGATCAATTTCTACCTGAACATGTCTTCTCATACTCATTTTTGCACTTTAGTGCAGAATTTTGTATTTTTCCTTATTCAATTAAGTACCATTAGATTTGACCCAATATTGCATTATATTGGAATATTTTTGGAACTTAACTCTATCATATAACATGTTATTTATTACTTCCTGTTTTGTAACATCTGCAGAGTTGGAAAACTAGTCATCTATGCTTTTATATAATTCATTGATTAGAACAGAAATCAAATGTCACAGAAACCTTCAGATCTCTACTAGATAGCTTTATTCAAATTAGATTTTACTGATTAATGACTATTTGACTTAGGTAACTCCACCATTTGTGAAACCAACTAAATGAGTTTCCATTCTTTTCCACATTGAAAGAATGAGAGATATTGCCAACTCTGATCTACCAGGGTAATAATTATATTCAAAAAGAAAATTAAAATAATTAAATTAAATTAAATTAAAATAATTTAGCATACTTTGTCCTTTTACTGTTTTTATAAAAATGAAAACTTTTAATTTTTCAGTTCAATATTTAGGAAAGAAAGTGAATATAGAACTTGAATAGGAGATATTATATGGGTTACCTTGAACTTATCAGAGATGTATGTACTAAATGTTCAATCTTTATCATCAGTTCTTACCATAATACCCAAAGCTTAGGTTATTTGCTATAATTCAGGCAATTCCTTTGACACTGTTGGGTTCATGATGAAAAAATTTCCAAAGGCTCATGCCATTTAGAACTGAAAGTAACCCAAATAGATAATGAAACTGATAACTGGAGAGAGCATATGACATATCCAAGCTTGCTCAGAGAGTATTAGTAGAACTAGAGTTTAGACTTTCCAGTAATACATACTATTTCATATTTCTGGGTAGTTCTCAGCTAGATTAGGTTTAATTATTTTTTCCCAGAGGGATTCTCTTCAGTAAAATTCTTTGTTATATTGTTGTGTCTTACTCTAAAGTTTATTAGCTATATGATCTTAGACTTTAGCTTTTCTGAGCCTCCTCCTCCTGATGTATAAAAAATAGTGTCAAGTAAAGAAAATGTTGGACTCTGAGTCAGGGAGATCAAGGTTCAGATTTTGCCCTGGACACTTAACAATTGTACAAAACCAGATAAAATTTCTGAGTTGCAGTTTATTCTTCCATAGAATAACAGAAAAGAGGAAATTGTTCTTTCATATTACTTCTTTAACTCAATCTTAATCTTCAGTTTAGATGTTATCTACAGGGCCATTTATAACTTAATCATGCATATAAGGGAAGTAGTATGCTTAACAAATCATTCCCCATCAGAAAAAAAGGTACAATTATCTTTTATCAGTATTCACAGTTAATAGCAGTGAAACTGACTTCATTTTTCTCACAGTTACTTTTTTTTTTTTTTTTTGCTGAGGTAGTTGGGGTTAAGTGACTTGCCCAGTGTCACAGAGCTAGGAAGTATTAAGTCTCTGAGGCCTAATTTGAACTCAAGTACTTCTGATTTCAGGGCTGGTGCTGTATCCACTGTACCATCTAGGGGCCTCCACAGTTAGATTTCTTAGCCAATTACTAGGATGCTCTACAAGTATCCCAGTCATATCACTCAATCAAAGCCTAAGATGTTCTTTTCAGTAAGACTGCTTTAGAGCATACTGAAGCCTACACTGAGATAAGGGGTACCATGTGACCTCTTTTAGAACCCTTTGTTCACTGTTTCTTTTATTTCACTCTTCCTCAAGAACTCAATTGATTTGTTCTCTTCTGGCTTTTCTTGGCTTTTCACTTCAATGGTAACCAGTTATTCGACTACTTTTTAATTAAAAAAAAAAAGTTTGAGAGACAACTATGAAAAGGACATCATCTCACCTGAGAAGCTCTCTATTCTAGCAAAAAAGTAACTGGTGCCATCTAGAGAATTCTGAGGGACACTGATTTTTTGTTTCCTACTAACTTTGTCCTTTCAAAAATTATAACTCTATCTCGCCCTCTCGCCCTCTCGCCCTCTCGCCCTCTCGCCCTCTCGCCCTCTCGCCCTCTCGCCCTCTCGCCCTCAATAATAATGTGTAATCTTAACCCACCAACTCATTCTTGATTAAGTCATGATGGCTCTTTGTGAATACCATACTTGGAAATGGGCAACATGAGTTAACTGCCATACTTATATAACAATATCAGTATAAGGCCAAACTCTGTGTAGCAGATCTGGAGCAGTTTGGGTTGACTTTTCCTTAATCAACTCCTTTGTCTGTTAGTTCTTTAGAAAGGTTTTCTAGGTGGACTAGTGAATTAGTCCTGTGAATATAGATTAATTCACTGTAGGATTATTTCTTTTCACCATTCTCAGAGTTGGAGTGGGCTAGTGATAAAGAGGAGGCAGATATGTGGAGATAGAAAAGTGCTAATTTAGAGATGCTCCTGATTATTAATCTTATCCATCACACAGAATGGTAGTCTCATATGCTTGTTTATTCTCCATCCCTTTGCATCTACCTCTCATGACATTGGACAGTAAGCAATTCTTCTGACTATATAGTAATATTTGGCATGAAAGTTCTCTCTAACTTTATGCTATAATAGCACAGCTATAGCTGTAATGTGTTAATGTATACTCAACAATGTCAAACTTACTCAAAAAAAAGTTGAAGGGAAAAAATGACACTTTTTAAAAGATGATATTTCATCTTTAAGAAGCTTGTGGATGAGAAATATCTGATTTGAAAGTATTTAGATATAGAGAAAAAGTAAAGAATCAGGCTTAGAAAACTTAAATATCAATATTTTAAAATAATATTTTGCTCCTAAGTATAAAAGTACTTCAATATGGTTGTATCTGTTCCTATCTTCCCTACATTTCAGTATCATGATCAAGTAATGAATCAGGAAATGTTAATTTGTACAAAACTGTGCTTATGAATGAACTAAGACAGTTGGAATTATGTAATCTGATGTAGAACTAAATTACTACTAACTTGGGGAGAGAATACTAACAAACTACCATGAAATAACATAATAAGCAAAGGATTACACAGTTATGTTTTCTTTGAAAATTATAAAGTATAAATAGTTTAATTGTATTTCTTTGATTTCACAAAATTGGTGCTTAATAAATCTTAATTGGATCAGATGGATTGATGCTTTTTGCTCTAGTGTTCAGCATCGGCCTTCTTTTTCTTTCTGGGCAATGGAATGCTCTACATACACTAATGTCTATCTCCCCATCATGCTTTGGGTGGAAAAGTTGCTATCAGAAGTTTGTTTTTGTTTTTTTAAACTTTATTTATCAGAATTTAATCTGACTTTTATTTGGACAATTACAATAATCTTTAAATTAGACTTTCAGCCTCAAATTTTTGCTTATTTCAGTCCATTGTCTGCTCAACTGTCAAAGTAATTTTTAAAAAAAATGATTACATGCCTTTAATTAATAAAATCCATGAACTTCCTATTATCTTTAGGATCATATATAAAGACTTCCATTTGAAATTTAAAGTTCTTCCCAATCTGGATCTTTCAATCTTTCTAGTCTACTTATACCTTACTCCCTTTATTCACTCTATGAGCCAATTATCCTATTCTATTTGCTATTTCAAACACAATATACTTCACCTCCCACCTCCATGCTTTTGCACTATTGTTTCCCTGAAGTACTTATAATTCTCCAGTTCTTCCTTTCTGTTGTTCCCTTCAAGACAGTTTACATGGCTTTTGTTTGTATCTCTTATCAGTCCTTCTAGCTGCTAGTTCTGAGATTAGTTTACAATTATATAATATTACACTTGTGTCACTATTTGTACATTGTCTCTCATAGTATAACATGAGTTCCTTGAAGGCAGAGACTGTTTTTGCCTTTCTTCACATCTCTAAGACTTAATGCAGTACTTGATACATAGTAAGTGCTTAAGAAATGCTTGTAGACTGACTAAATAAAACTTATATCCTTGTAAAGGGATTGACATTTGACAGCTCAACTTATGTTCTTCATTAGCACTAGTGATTTATATGTGGGAGCCACATTCAGAAGTCTGAAGTTTTTTGGATTTTTTGGAGTTTTTTGAGTTCTGCTTATATAAAGATTTGTGCAGTAGTGAGCCATATATACTTTACTTTCATTCCTTAATATTTTTAAAACTCTCATTTTCTTTCTTACAAATTTGAATGCATAATTGTCAGTATGGAGTCTAGATTTGGAGAACTTTTTTCATTCTTTTACACTTCAATTTTATAGAAGCTCTTTTTTTCTTTTCTTTTCTTTCTTTCTTTCTTTTTTTTTTTTAAACTTTGAGATAGAAGTTTACTTTTTAGACTTTGGCTGTCTAATGGATAATACTATTATGACCAAGCATACTCACAAGGCATGTTAGAATGTAGTACTTCACTACTAGGGCTCTGACAAAAATGTTAACACAACCATGATTAAAGGAATGTATCAGAAGATTTTCTAAGGCATTCTTCCAGGAAATGGGTTCTATTAATAGATTAATTATAAAACCATAGATGCAGGGCTAAAACAAAGTATTGAAGTTCAATTCCTTAAGTGTACAGGTAAGAAAGATAAGGCCTAAGAAAGTTCAAGATATTTTCCCATGACACAGGTAGTATGTGGCAAATGATTTCTCACAAACTTCTATGACACATTAAAGCAGGAGTGATTAATCTTTGTGTTATAGACCTTTTGGGCAATCTGTTAAAGCCTGGGAACTTCTCTGATAGAGAAATGATAATGTTTTTAAATACACAAAATAAAACAAATATGAAAATACACCATAGATTTAAGGCTTGAAAAGATGATAAAGGTTCACATAATTCAACTTTCCTAAACTGTGGCCCAGATTCGTTAAATGATTCGCTCAATGCCACATAGATAATCAGTGTCAGAGGCAGGTTGTGAATCCAGGTGCTAAAACTCGAGGTCAGTGTTATTTCCTTTAATATTCATTAGTTTGGTAGGGAGTATAAGACTTTATGTGACATTATATATTAAAAACAAAATTAAAAAAAAAACTTATCATTTGCTCTATCTTTAATCCAATGTTCTTTCCATTGGATGCCCTAGAGGTGCTAGACTGGATCCTACCATGCCACATATTTTGTTCTTTTTGTTCAGTCCCTTCAATTGTGTCTGTTTCTGACTCCAATTGGATTTTTCTTGGTAAAGATACTGGAGTGATTTGCCATTTTCTTTCTGCAGATTATTTTATAAATAAGGAAACTGAAGCAAACAGAGTTAAGTAACTTGCCCAGGATCACATAGTAAGAATATGAATATCTTTGGCAAGATTTTAATTCAGAAAGATGATTCTTCCTGACTCCAGATCTGGCAGTTACTACTGTACCACCTAGCTGTCCATTATTTATTTATTAGAAACTAAACATAAACTTCAAAACCTTTTCCTAAACTTAAATATGTTTAACTTAACAGATGAGGAAAATTTTAAATATTGGAAAGGATGTGGGGAAAAATAGGGCCACAAATGTACTATTGGAGAATTTGTGAATTGGTTCAATCATTCTGAAGAATAATTTGTAATTATACCCAAAGAACTATAAAATTGTGCATACTCTTTGACCCAACAACAGATGTACTGGGTCTATATCCCAAGAGGATCAAAGAAAGAGGAAAGGAGTTATCTACACAAAATATTTATAGCATCTATATTTGCACTGACAAAGAATTGGAAATTGAAGGAATGCCAATCAATTAAGAAATAGCTGAAAAAAATCATAGTTTACTGATTTTGATAGAATGCTAATGTGCTATAAGAAATTATAAGAAAGGATGATTTCAGAAAACCCTGGGAATTCTTGTATGAACTAATGCAAAGTGAAGTGAATAGAATCAGAAGAACATTGTATATAATAACAGCAATATTGTAATAATGATCAAATATGAAAAACATAGAAACTCTTATCAAGACAATGATCTAAGACACTTACAAAGAAATTGCTATCCACCTCTAGAGAGAGAATTGGTGAAATTTGACAGCAGAATCAAGTAAACTTTTTTCAACTGATTTTTTATATGTATGTGTGGTTTTTTTTGTTGTTTGTTTTGTTTTGTTTTTTGCAACATGGCTAATATAGAAAAAATGTTTTTCATAAATAATCTGTATCATATTCCTTGTCTTTTAAAGAGGTGTGGAAATGGCAGGAAGTTACAAGAGAATTTGTAATTCCAAATTTTATACAATGCCTTTTTTTTTCCATAGGCAATTGGAGTTAAGTGACTTGCTCAGGGTCACACAGATAGAAAGTGTTAAATGTCTGAGGTCAGATTTGAATTCAGGTTCTCCTGACTTCAGGCCTGGTGATCTATCCACTGCACCACCTAGCTGCCCCCAAATACTTAATTTTTAATAATGTAATGGGAGATATTTAGTGAATAAAATTTTATTTTAAAAAGAAATGATTCCAGCCCACTGAATGGAATTACATCACTACACCACACTGAGCAAATACAACCTTTAAATCACCATAGAGAATCATTATCTCACATTAAGTACCACACTAAGTATGTGGTTAGCTAGAAAATCATTATCTCATCAATCATACTGAGTATTAAGTATACCTTTTCAGAGTTCTGGCCCTCTACAGAGATATTCTTTTTTCTGAGTTTTGTTAGCATAAATTTGCATGTAATATATTGATGATCCTTTTTTACTTCTGAATTTGCTATAATTTTACCAGCTTCTTTGATTTTTTTTTTATTGATTTAATATTTTACTCTTTTCTTTTTCATCATATTAGGTAAAGGCTTATCAATTCTGTCATTTTTGTCATTGAATCATCTTTTAGTTTTATCTTTCATATCTATGTTTTTAGTTCCCTTTTATTGACTTATAATTATCTACTCTTTATATTTATTTTAAATTTGTATTTGTTGTTTTTTAAAAAGTGTATTACTTATATTACTAATCATACTATTATTAAAGTATTACTTAATACTCTCTTTTCTATTTTGTTAATTGCTATGGTCCAGTCTAGCTCCTCTGAAGGGCTCAGAATAAGTCCTTGTCAGGATAAGGAAAAGTCCTGGCCCCACGTGTGGACGCCAATTGTAGTGCGCTGTCGTCTCCAGAAGCTGCTGGATTGCTCTCTGGGAAGAGATCTGCTGTGTCAACTCAAATCTCTCAGACAGATTCTTCTTCATGCAGAGAGCTGAGTCAAGCCAGGTGTAGTGCAGAGACTATCTCTGGAGTGCTGTCCTCTTTTATCCTCCCAGAGAATAGGCGTGGGATAATGCAAGGGCTTCTGGGAAGAAGTACTCCAACCAATGAGCTTGCTCCTCTTAGAATTCTTAAGGTGTAAACTCACTTTAAAGGCCCAAACCAAAGGTCTGAGCCAGAGAAATGTCAAGTCAACCTGAGTTCTCACTTTGTAATTGTCCAGACAACCTGAATTCTCACCTTGTCACTGTCCAGACAACCCGAGTTCTCACCTAGTAATCCTAACAGTTAATATCTATAAATATATGATAATGCTTTGAGGATTGTTTCAGATGCATCCTAGAAATTTTTTTTCCTATCATCATTTTCTTTTAAATATTTAAGTGTACATTTGACTTTTAGCTTTTGTTTGTGGTCATAGTTTGCTTATTTCAAAGGAGTTCATGTTCATTTTAGTAATTCCATCTTTGTGTAATAGCTAGGAACATCTCTATCACAGCAATATAAGGTCTGATTTGGGGTTTAAATAAAATTTAAATATTGCCTACCTGATTTTATAGATGAGGAAACAGGATCAAAAAGGTTAAGTTACTTATCCACAGTGATATAGTTAAAAAGTGGCCAAGCTTGGATTTCAATGCAGGTATTCTGAATTCAAAGCCAGCATACTTTCCTTTCAATTATATTATATTTCTGATCAAATTTTGTACAAGGGGGAGAGCTATGTTTAAGTAAATTTAGGAGCTAGGTCTGGCTAGATTCATGTTACATACATCTGAGAATAGATGCCTCATTATTTCTTTCCTTGTTGACATAATCTGGTAATTTATAAGTGGGGTGTGTGTGTGTGTGTGTGTGTGTGTGTGTGTGTGTGTGTGTAGTGTCTTTCATAAAACTGGAAATAATTAGTAGAACTATATGATTATTCTTTACACATATGTAAAGCAGTACAGTTTTATACAATGTGATCCCCACTTAACTGTATAAATTTATATGATGTTTGATGTAAAAGAACTTATCAGCAATTATTTAGATATTTTTATGCAGATGAAAAGTAAAAAAACACAAAAGGTAAATGAAGGTGCTGAATTTGCTGTGAATCTTATGGTTTTGCCAAGATAAGAATTAAACAGTTGACAGACTGGGGACTAACAGTCTTAATACCCACTTCTGGGACATAAGTACCTTCAACAAGGGAAAATGGAGACAAACCTATAAATAATATTATTGCTTTTGAGAGATTCTTCCTAAGGTGCATAGCAAGGTGATTGAAATTTCTGGTCAACAAAATATGAAAGACAGAATTTGGGACCCAAACTAAATCTACCTGGAATCTGGAAATTGTAATAAGTCTAAAGTGTATAATTAAAAAATTATTTTGATTGTGAAAGGTGTTGTTGGTATACAATAATTTTATTGTTAAAAAAAAAAGCTTATCAGACTCAATGTACAAGATATAGATTTTGTCTATGAGTCCACTCATTATCATTTCTTCTCAGAAATGCATTGCAGTATTAATATAAAGTTCCAAATAAAAGAAGGAAATAATAAAAGAGAACATGCCCAAAATGGGCCTATTAATTGATCCCATCTCTTCAATAGTTAACATTATATCATCTAATCTCTAACATTTCTGTTTGTCATTAGCATTTTTTGCTTTCCAATATTTTGATGAGTGCAACTTTGACATCCTCAGGCTATAGATCAGAGGGTTTAGCGTGGGCACAAGGATGGTATAAAACACAGAAGACACTTTTCCCTGGTCCGTGGAACTTATTGAAGATGGCTGTAGGTACATGAATGCTGCAGAACCATAGAAAATTGAAACAGCAATTATATGAGAACTGCAAGTACTGAAGATTTTAAACCTTCATTCATTTGATTGGTTATGAAGGATGTTGGCAATGAAGAAGTAAAAAGTTGGGGTTCAGAGAACATATCAATCGGAGAAAGGAGCTTTAGGGGAAGAGAAAACCAGTGATTTAAAAAAAAATAATTTATATTGATTTTTTTCTTTACAGAACTTAATTTCCCCTTTTTTTCCCTCCCCTTCTATACTCGCAGAGGTCATCACTTAGAACAAAAAGCATTTTTAGAGATAAAGTGGGGGGGAAATCAGGAGCAATTCTTTATATGCACCCATTTCTTTCTAGCTCCTGTTTATGTAGATAACTGCACAAAGCCACTAGAAATTATAATGGAGAGTAAATTTTGCCATTATAAAAACTATAGCTCTCCTCTCATTTCAGAGAAAGAAAAATAGTGTCTTAGAAGATATTGTGGGTTTTCTCTATATATTTCTGTGAATTACATGTTGCAAAGAAGTCATCCCTTTTGGTAAAGAAGTCATACTAAGGGACTGTACCTACAGCTTCAGCAATTTCTACTTTATTCATTATTTATCCTCAGCCTAAATTCTTGACCAGCTCCAAATTTGTTCAGTTTAGTTGTGGTTGGATTGAGAAGGATAAAAAGGTGGTTTGTAACCAAATAAAAAAAAAAATTCTAAGGGGTTGGAAGAACAGATCATGACATTAGTATCAGATACTCACCATCCAGTACTCTATATACTATTGATCCATTTTGTCTTTGGTGATCTTCTCAAGCATATATTTTCCTACTAAATGAATGAAAACATGGACCTCAATTTAAAAGCAATTCTAAGAGTTTTGAGGTAGAGACAATTGATTTTGACAGTAGCTTTGCATACAAAGTCTTCCACTGGAGTAACATATAACCCATAGCTTCTTAGTTGTAACAGAAGTGATAGCTTGTGTGATATAAGGGTTTTAGTCTCATTTTGAAGATTTCAGGGTCTTTATTAGGAACATCAGACTGGATTCCAGGGTTCCTCCAGGGACTGAACTCAGGGATCCAACTCTGTGGGGATGATTCCACAATGTTTACTTTTCTACTTTCTTTAATATGATAAATTATTTAGTTCCCCAGTTGTTCATTCCTTTGGGGATTGGGAAATGGAGCTATATTCCCATCCTACCTAATTTTGTTTTGGATTGACTCAGAAAGATAGCACTAGAGATCTATGCCTAATGCTGACAGCCCCCTTATTAATGATCCAATTTAATTTAATTTAATTTAATTGATTTCAAATAAATAGAAGTATATTAAAAAAAAAAAAAACTTAAGAACAAGATGAGAGGAATTGTGCCATAAAAATTAATTTTCATTGTAGTCAGGAAGTTTTTGATTCAAGTTGCCTCTGACACATTCTAACTGTGCAACCTTGACCTATCTCACTTAACCCTTAATGACCCCAGGCAAATTTCCAGTGTTTGTTTGTTTGTTTGTTTTTAATTGATTAATTTAAAACTTAAATACAAAATGAAAAAAAGAGAAAAAAAGCATTGGTAGGTGCACAGCCAAATATAAGATTCATAATAGGAAACAACATTTTTTTTTAAATTTCAAGAAAGACTATATAATAAATACTTCATATTGTGCTCAGAAATATGCATCTTTTCTTTGCTTCCTTGTAAGTTTTCTTTTGTTCTCGGATGTACACTTTTTATTTTATTCTTTTTTCCACTTTTCCTTCCCTTCAACTTCCCCAAAGGATGCTATAATTAAGTATTGTGTGGGACAGGTGGGGTGCAAGACTCCCTTCCCAATTAACTAATCAGAGACATCTTCAGGTACAAAGAAAAAGCATTTAATCCCTGCAGGGAGAGGCGCAGACACACCTGGGAGACATCCCAACTCCCACCATGTGCTCCTAGAACCTGACCTGCTTCCAGTTTGTTCAGGATTTAAAAGCAAAAGACTTAAGCCTTCTCATTGGATAGACTAAAAAGACATAACCCATCCAATGGTCACCAATGGTGGCTGTCTCCCACAGGACAAGTCACTTCCTGCAACTTCCTGTACTGAGAAATACTTTATCCAATCAGTCCCATTCAATATGGATATATTTACACATATACATGTGTATAGATACCTATAATCCACATACATTAAAGCTTTAAGTTTCAAATCGGGTATCAATTTACACTGATGAAGAAGTTTCTTCATCAGAGTTCCTTATTTTAATGAAATCACAGATCTGGTCCCTTTGAAAATATGAAATATTGTATTAAAAGGGTGGAGATATGGAGATGAAAAGAAACTTAGTTCCTTACCTTGTGCTCTACTAGAAAGACTATATATATGTAAATATTTATATTCAACAAAATACATTTAACAAAGGTACTTATTAAATATCTATGGCATACCAGACACTGTACTAGTTAAATTGTTGGCATTCAACGACAAACATAAAAATAAGCCTTGCCCCCAGAAGCTTATATTTATTGGTAGAAAATATTTTTGTTTAGTGCTTAAATTGGATTTAAGTAAGGTAGAGTTGAACGAACTTGTCTGCCTCATTTCTAGTTCTAGAGTCATCACTGTTCAGGACAGAGCCAAGGTGACTGGGAATGGTTCCAGATGCAGTTGAAGATCTCGATGTCTTCAATGTTTAGCCAAGCTCTAAGTGTCTCACAGTGTCCATTTCAGCTGTCTTTCATGGGTTGTTGGGACAAATTGTCCTTATCCACCTATTCCACCAGGAGGAATCTTCACTTGCTTGGAACAGATCTATCTCTCTAATTCACTGATGAGTCTGAGACCCTCTTGGTCTCCCTAAACGTGGTTTATCTCATCTGGAAAAATGGATTTTATCTGGATTTATCTAGATGTGACTGCTGCTCATGTCACAGCTTCTTGAAGCCAAAGTCTGTATTGTTTGTATTGAATTGAAGTCTGTAGAGAGTCTGTATTGAATAAGTCTATATACAGGAAGAGTCTGGTCCAGGTATTTCTTGAGATCTGCTCTCTGTAAGGCTGCACAGTTCAAAATATTGACTCATCAACTCCCTTAACAATGAATGAAAGACATGCTTGAGATAAATTTAGGATAATATTGATAAAGAATTCATGTGATAGGAGCAAGGCATCATAACTCTGCTATTTACAACTTATTATGATTAATACATTGTTATTGTTGGTTACTGCTATTTACAACTCTTATGAGAGATACATTGTTGTTGTCAGTTACTGCTATTTATGACTGTTATAATAGATACATTGTTATTATTAGTTACTGCTATCTACAACTCTGTTATGATAGATACATTGTTAGTTAATATTAACTGAAATGTTGAAATATGGTCTATATATTAACCCTGGAATGCACATATTGCCACCTGGAGGTAGCTGGTGGTAATGCAACACTAGCTTAAAGAGTATATAACATCTGGCTCTCAGATTAATAAATGAAAATTGCTTGACATATTTTCCACCTGGCTCATGCATATTCATCACACCCACACTCCTGATATCCATTGGATCTGGACTCCAAGAAAGGGTGAGAGTTAGGTGAATCAGGCAGACACCAAAAATGATACTATCTTCCCTGAATACACCCTTCATCCCAGGAAAAAAATAATACATGCACAGGTAAGGAAAAACTAAAAGTGTCCAAAAAATAAAGTTGTTTCAAGGAGGAATCCTGATAATCAAAGAATATTGTGCTGACCAAGAGGAATATTGTGAACGAGGCAGCACTTGAACTAAGCTTTGGAAGAAATTAAGGGTTTAAGAGGTAAAGATGAAGGAGTATATTCTAGGTAGGGGAGAGAAGTGCTCTGGGGAAATTTGAGGAACCAAGAATAGTTTAAACCTAGCTCATCATAAGCACCTTAATATGAAAATTTTAAAAATAAACTCCAGTTAAATGAAATTAAATCACTAAATGTTTATAATCTCAAATATCAATATATACTTCAATAAATAATCATGTAATTTAATGCTGTTATGTTTTCTAAGATTTCAATCAATATCAGAAATACTAGAATATTTTTATCCCACCCCAATATATTTGAGATATGTGTCCCTTATAACATGATATGTTTATCATAGTCCAATTATCTTAAAAATTGGACAGTCTTTCAGCTTGGCTTTTAAATTCCTGGGTTCCTGGGAGGTAATTTTTCCTACAATCATATTCTATTGAAGAATAATTTACAAATAGGCCAATAATTAAAATACTTTCAAAACTTCAGTTTGACCTGTGAATTAAATCTAAATTGGTAAAAATTCATATTGTCAATTTTTTAAGTGGCATAAGCTCCATACCAAGTAAATCTCAAAAGTAATTCACATCAAATGAAGTGGAATAAAATAACTCTACATGTAAGTATTTTACATAGATTTTTTTTTCCTAGTTCATTGATAGTTGAAATAAATCTCATATTCTACTTTGAATAAAATTTTAAAAATGGATGTGAGGAGAAGGCAGGAGGGAAGGATTCTGTTAAAGAATGTGTAATAACCAAGGAAGGGAAAATCCTAAAATCCTAAAATGTAGTCTAGCTCTTAGAAGAATAGATTTCTAAAGATTTAGGAAAAAAGAATCAATGACCTAATGTTCTGAAGGATAATACAATCAAAATCTTTTTAAAAATCTAACTAACAAACTAACTCTTACAAATAATAGTGATAGAAGTACTTTTGTATAAAATGTCAATAAAATTATCTATTGAAATTCAAAAGAAGCATCTTATTCAGTAGAGATATAGTAGAACCCTCTGCAATATGGGTGTGAAGCAAGATTGCCTGTAGAGGGCCAGAACTCTGAAAAGGTACACTTGAATCTAGGTCAGCATGTAACTCTTCAGTTTGAGATAAGGGTTCTCTATGGTGATGTAATGGTTGTTCATGCTCAGTGTGGTGTAGTGATGTAATCCGTACTTAAGTATTCAAGGGCTGGGACAACTGGGAACTCTCAGCCACAGACACAAAAGAAGATGCCAGATTCCAAATTCCATCTTTGACAAGCACTTCTAAAACTACATTAAATAATTGTGGGATAGTGGGCAACTGTAATGTGCAAGCTAGCTCTCTGGAGGATCCCTGCATCAGCTTGAGTCCTTGGTTTTAGTTGGAGGAGTAAAGGAGGCAGGAGGAGTTTTAGAAGTGCTAGCAAAAGCAACAAGATAAGAGAAAAGAATAAAGAAACAAAGGTTAGTAAAGACAAGATAGGACTATTCCTATATGTTGACAATAATGAAAGTTTACTAGGCAAATCTTAGAGAATCAGCAAAGATGTTAATTGAAATAATTTATACCTTCAGTAAAGTTTCAGATACAAAATAGATCCTCAAAATGAATAGCATTCTTTACCAAAAAAAAAAAGACAAAGTAAATCTCCCAAAGCACACGCACACGCACACGCACACGCACACACGCACACACACACAGACACACACGCACACACACACACAGACACACACACAGACACACACAGACACACACAGACACACACACACACACACACACACACACACACACACACACACACACACACACAAACTTACATAGATTCGATTACAAAGTTCTCCTTGAACAACTTTATCTATAACTGGAAGAAAAATGAGTTTTCCTGGCTAGGCTGTGCCACTATAATAAAAATAACTTCCTCGACCTACTTCTTTCATGGACATAGAGGTTTGACATATTGCACATATTTTTCAACTTTTTCATTATATCAATTAATTGTGACAACTTTTTTTTTTTTTTCCTCTCTTAAAAAATACTATTTATTACAGAGGATAGTTCTCTGGGAGAGATAAGGGAAGCAATATTTATGGTAATGGTGACTTAAGAAACAGAAAATATCAATAAAAATTATTGTTAGAGAAAGAAAAATATATCCTAAAACATAAATAGATTGTAATATCGGTGAATAAGTAAAGTTCCTTCTTTGTGTAAAACAAAACAACAGCAACAATAAAAACAATAACAACAAAAACCCAGTCAGATTCTAGTGTACTAAAAGAATATGTAAATTTCATTTAATTAGGGTTAGCCCACTCTTTCAGCCTGTCTATATAATTTGGAATGCAAATTTTGTCTTCAGTTTTTACTAGTTATGTAGTCTTATGTCAACTTTATATTTCATAAGCATGACATCTGGGCTTTCTATCTCTCTAAAATTTTATTAAAACCTTATAATCAGAAATCAATTAATCATTACACTTTACTGGACATTTGAAGTCTAGATACAACTAATGTGCTATCATGTTATCAATATTTTCATTCCTTTTCTACATGGAAACCATTAGATATACCAAATGATTAACTTAAATTGAGATATTCTATATTTATGAAAATACTTGTACATTCTGTCCAACAGAACAAAAAATTTTGTCTTGTATGTATTTTCTTTAAAAATCAATCCATTAATTCCCAATCCCTCTAATTTTGTCTGCCTGTATTTTGGATTTCCTTCACAGGCTAATTGTACACTATTTCAAAGTCCAATTCTTTTTGTACAGCAAAACAACTGTTTGGACATGTATACGTATATTGTATTTAATTTATACTTTAACATATTTAACATGTATTGGTCAACCTGCCATCTGGGGGGGAGGGGAAAAATAGAACAAAAGGTTTGGCAATTGTCTATGTTGTGAAATTACCCATGCATATATCTGATAAATAAAAACTATTTAAAAAAAAATCAATCCATTTTGAATCATGGTGACTATGGCTTTCTTTTTTTAAGTATTTTGAAACCACTTTATTTAATGATTTGAAATATAATTTTTCAAAGAATTAATGCTAATTTTACTGGACTATAATTCAAAGAATTCAAACAAGAAATTAATTCTTCTGTAAAAAGGCCAGGCTCATGCAGAGATTAAAAAAAAAAAAAAAAAAAGCAGCTTCTCTCTCTCTCTCTCTCTCTCTCTCTCTCTCTCTCTCTCTCTCTCTCTCTCAAATGATAGCTTTTTATTGACAGAACATGTACCTGGGTAAATTTTCAACATTATCCCTTGCAATCACTTCTGTTCCAACTTTTCCCTTCCCTCCCTTCACCTCCTCCCCTAGATGGCAGGCAGTCTCATACATGTTAAACATATTAAGGTATATCTTCAATACTATATATGTATGCATATTTGTACAGTTCTCTTGTTGGACAAGAAAAATCAAATTCAGAAAGGTAAAAATAACCTGGGAAGAAAAAAAAATCAAGTAGTTGACATTAATTTCCCAGTGTTCTTTCTCTGGATGTAGATGGTTCTGTTCATCATTGATCAGTTGGAATTGAATTGGATCTTCTCATTGCAGAAGATAGCCTCTTCCATCAGAATTTATCCTCATATAGTGTTGTTGTTGAAATGTATAATGATCTTCGGGTTCTGCTCATTTCTCTTAGCATCAGTTCATGTAAGTCTCTCCAAGACTCTCTGTATTCATTCTGCTGGTCATTTCTTATAGAACAATAATATTCCATAACATTCATATACCATAATTTACCTAGACATTCTCCAATTTATGAGCAACTATTCAATTGCCAGTTTCTAGCCACTACAAAAAGGGCTGCCACATACAGGTCCCTTTCCCTTCTTTTATATCTCTTTGGGATATAAGCCCGGTAGTAACACTGCTAGATCAAAAGGTATGCACAGTTTGATAACTTTTTGAGTCTAGTTCCAAATTGCTCTCCAGAATGACTGGATCCATTCACAACTCCACCAGCAATGCATCAGTGTTCCAGTTTTCCCGGATCCCCTCCAAGATTTGTCACTATCTTTTCCTGTCATCTTAGCCAATCTGACAGGTGTGTAGTGGTATCTCAGAGTTGTCTTAATTTTCATTTGTCTGATCAATAGTGATCTGGAACACCGTTTCATATGAGTAGAAATAGTTTCAATTTCATCATCTGAAAATTGTCTGCTCATATCCTTTGACCATTTATCAATTGGAGAATGGCTTGATTTCTTATTAGAGTCAATTGTCTCTATATATTTTGAAATGAGCCCTTTATCAGTACCTTTAACTGTAAAAATGGTTTCCCAATTGATTGCTTCCCTTCTAATCCTGTCTGCATTAGTTTTGTTTGTACAAAAGCTTTTTAACTTAATATAATCTAAATTTTCTATTGTGATCAATAATGATCTCTAGTTCTTCTTTGGTCATAAATTCCTTCCTCCTCCACAAATCTGAGAGGTAAACTATTCTATGTTCTTCTAATTTATTTATAATTTAGTTCTTTATGCCTAAATCATGAACCTATTTTAATCTCATCTTGGTGTATGGTGTTAAGTATGGGCCCATGCCTAGTTTCTGCCATACTAATTTCCAGTTTTCCCAGCAGTTTTTATTAAATAGTGAATTCTTATCCCAAAAGTTGTGATCTTTGGGTTTGTCAAACACTAGATTGCTGTAGTTATTGACTATTTTGTCTTGTGAAACTAACCTATTCCACTGATCAACTAGTATATTTATTAGTCAACCCCAAATGATTTTGGTGATCTTTTTGCTAATATTTTATTTAAGATTTTTGTATCAATATTCATTGGGGAGATTGGTCTATAATTTTCTTTCTCTATTTTCATTCTACCTGGTTTAGGTATCAATACCATGTCTGTGTCATAAAAGGAATTTGGTAGGAGTCCTTCTTTCCCTATTTTTTCAAATAGTTTGTATAGTATTGAAGTTAATTGTTCTTTCAATGTTTTGTAGAATTCACACATAAATCCATCTGGTCCTGGGGATTTTTTCTTAGGGAGTTGATTGATAGCTTATTCTATTTCTTTTTCTAAAATGGGACTGTTTAACTAATTTACTTCTTCCCCATTAATCTGGGCAAGCTATATTTTTTAAGGTATTAGTCCATTTCATTTAAGTTATCAAATTTATTGGCATAAAGTTGGGCAAAGTAACTCCTAATTCTTGTTTAATTTCCTCTTCATTAGTGGCAAGTTCTCCCTTTTCATTTTTAAGACTAACAATTTGATTTTCCTCTTTCCTTTTTCTAATCAAATTTACCAAGGATTTATCTATTTTGTTTGTTTTTTCATAGAACCAACTCTTAGTTTTATTTATTAATTCAATAGTTTTTTTTTCTTTCAATTTTATAAATCTCTTCTTTTATTTTTAGAATTTCAAGTTTAGTGTTTGACTGGGGGTTTTGAATTTGCTACTTTTCTAGCTTTTTTAGTTGCAAGTCCAATTCATTGATCTTCTCTTTCTCTATTTTATGCAAGTAGGCCTTTAGAGATATAAAAGTTCCCCTTATTACCACTTTGGCAGCAAACCACACATTTTAGTATGATGTCTCATTATTGTTCTTATCTTGGGTGAAATTATTAATTGTCTATGATTTGATATTTCACCCAATCATTCTTTAGGATGAGATTATTTAGTTTCTAATTATTTTTTAGTCTATTTTCCTCTGGCTTTTTATTGAATGTAATTTTCATTGCATTGTAATCTGAAAAGAATGCATTTACTATTTCTGCCTTTCTGAATTTGAATTTGAGGTCTTTATGTCCTAATTTATGGTCAATTTTTGTAAGGGCTCTATGAACTGCCAAAAAGAAAGTATACTCTTTTGTCTCCATTTAGTTTTCTCCAAAGATCTATCATACCTAAATTTCTAGTATTCTATTTATCTCTTTAACTTCTTTCTTAGTTATTTTGTGGCTTGATTTATCTAATTCTGAGAGCACAAGGTTGAGATCTCCCACTATTATAGTTTTGCTATCTATTTCTTCTTGCCGCTCTCTTAACTTCTCCTTAACCACTTGGTGCATATATGTTTAATATTGATATTGCTTCATTATCTATGCTACCCTTTAGCAAGATATAGTGCCCTTCCTTATCTCTTTAAATTAGATCACTTTTTGCTTTTGCTTCATCTGAGATCAGGAAGGCTACCCTTACTTTTTTTACTTCATCTAAAGCATAGTAGATTTTGCTCCAGGCTTTTATCTTTATTCTATATGTAGCACCCTGCTTCAAGTGTGTTTCCTGTAAACAACATATGGTAGGATTCTGGGTTTTAATCCAGTCTGCTATCCACCTTTGCTTTATGGGGGAATTTACCCCATTCACATTTATGGTTAAAATGACTAATTCTGTATTTCCTGCCATCTTGTTAACCCCAGCGTATAGTTTTCTCCTTTCCTTCCTCCTTATCCCTCCCCCCCAGTATTAAACTTGTGAGGACCACTTGCCTTACACAGCCCTCCCTCTTTAGCATCCCTCCCCCCACCTTAAAGTCCTTCCTCTTTTCTTAACCCTTTTCTTTGCAATTTCTGTATTCCCTTCTATTTAGCACTCCTTCCCTTTTCACTTTTCCCCTCCAACCTTTCAATGAGGTGGGAGAAGTTTCTCTGTAAATCTAATATGTCTAATATTTTTCTCTTTAAGCCAATTCTGATGAGAGTATGATACATACTATGTTCATCCCCCTCTCTTCTTTCCCTCAGATATAATAGGTTTCCTTTGTCTCTTTATGGCATCTAGTATCTCCACTTTTCCCTTTTTTCTGGTACAATTTCCTTTTCACCTCTAGCTATTTTTTTATATTATAACAGTAAAACCAAATTTGTAAAGGGCAGAATACTTAATCCTGGGCAGTCACTTCATTTGTGAATGCCCTAGTTTTACTCTGCAGCTCTTTACATTGCCAGTTTCTCCTTATTCCCAGGGCTTCAGAGAATTCTCTGGCCACTGACCTTTTGCAGTGTCAACCAATAATCAGCTTACCTCTTCTGAGGTCTTCAGAGGTCCCTGGCTACAATTTCATAAACCATAGTTTAATAACTAATAGTGTCCTCAAGAACATCCATGCACAAACTTAGTCTTTTATTATATTTGCTCACATATTGCCCTGACTTAAAGTATTTTATTATACTTGCTGACATACTGCCCTGAACTGTGAACTTCCAAGTGAACATTGGGTCTGAGGTAGACCTCATATGAAAATGTATGCAGCATTCTGCCCTCTATCATACCTCCAATACAACATTTTTAGATCATTTTAAAGTCATATAAATCTATTTTTCTACTTCCCCTCTTCCTCCTTGGAGGAAGGAAGAAAAAAAAAAGAAAGCAAATTTCTTGTAAAAATTATGTACTATCAAGCAAGACAAATTACCTCATTGTCCATATATAAACACATGTACATGCACAAAATATAGTACCTATATATATTTGTGCATGTATACACACATGTACATGTGTATACTAAATACATATGTGCGTATGTAATGTCTTCATATGATGTATGTGTATCTACATGTTTGACTATGCATTCTAAATCCATCACTTCTCTGTCAGCAGATGGATACTATGTTTCCTCATCAATTCTTTGGAATCATGGTTGCTCATTGGATTATTGCTTCATAGTTCTGAAAGCTTTAAAAGTTGTTTGTTTTTTTATAAAATTATTCATATTGTATACAATATATTCATATTGTAAGACTTGTGGCTACAAACATGCTAGGGGAGGAGTGCAGGATTGCAGGATATGAAGAAACTCTGGTCTAGAGACAGACTCAACTGAGGAGTCACAGCAATTTTTGTGGCTGAACAGGGACAAGAACTATCCAGTCTTCTGAATCTCATATTTGTGAGATATGAAAAGATAACTCAAATAGAAGGCAGTTATATAACAGAAATATATCTCAAAAAGGCAGTTATGGGAAATGGATTGTTTCCAAGCAGTAATGAAAGTGGGAAAAAAAAAAGATACATACATGTTGTGAAACCTACCTCTGCCCAATGTGGGATGAGATTTGTTGAATGGAAGAACTCCATCTTGTTCAGGCATGGTGACAAAAGAGAAGTCAAGACTCAACTGCAAATATTTCCCTTTGGAATTCATGAAAATGATATTGCTCTTATATGAAGAAGGCCTTTGAGTGGTCATCCATACTTTCACTCTTTTTCAGAATGAATGGCACTAAAACACTCAAGGAATATGGTTCAGTGACATATCCATGACTACCATATGGAACACTCAGTGCTTTTGAATCAGCAACAAATCTCAATCTGATCTGAAATGTTACTTAATGGCTTAAAATGCTCCTCCTTTCAGATATCATCCAAGAGCACAACCTTTCTAAAAGAAGAGTTTATTTATTGGGTCAACTCTTGGATGATTTCAAGGGAATCATAAAGAAGACTGGAGCTCTTTTTAACTTAGAAACCTTCTAAAAGAGCACCTCTCATTGGTACCTGAGCAACAATCTTCATCTATTGTAGCCCAATTTTCAAATATCAGCTCCTTGGAAGCTGATGAGTCTATATGGCTTTGTGCCGAGTTTAAAGGTAGCCTAGTAATTCTAGGAGCATGGAAAGATTAAAGGATAGCATGATGTCCCTCTCCATTTGATTTATCCCATGGTGGAGAATGTCCAGAAAAGTTTGAAAGGATATCCTCCTGGTGGTTCACTTCCATATAGTTTACAAATCACAGAGAAACAACTTTGCCTCCATTCCTGTTTTCACAGATGGTCAGTACAAGTATCAGATAATACCAATGCCATCCCTCACATTAAGATCTAAATGGTACTTGCTCCAGACTTTGCAAAGGTGATTTAGTTTCTCATCACAAGTACAATTTTACCTAAGGCAGCATAGGAAGCTTTGGGGGAAAATGGTAATCAGCTAATGATCCAATCTTACAAATTTATTCTTTTTTTTCCCTTAAGCATTTGTAGTAAGCATTTTCTCCTTCACAGTAAGGAGAAAAGTCTTTTCAGAAAACCAGGAACCAGAAATCTCGTTTCTTTTGCTTTATGATTTGCTTCCAGAAATTTGTAACAGTAAAGATCGTCCATGGATTTGGAATGTTCCCTATATTAAGGTACCAGATATCCATGAGAATTTGTGAATTCCATCTTGAAACCCTTTAAGCAGCCTGAAGTAGGCAAATTAGACAGAGTCCAAAGACTAAATTCTTTATTATATAGACATAAAGATTTACCCAAAAATGTCCATTTAAAAGTAATAACCATATGGAAAAAGTATTGAATAAGACAACTTTAGGAAATATATATCCAAGGAACTAAAGATGTTGGTCTTTCCTATATGCATTATTATTTAAGTATATTATTTTTAAATCCACTTTGTTATAAATATATTTTGAATTGGGAATAATTAAAGTAAAAAAAAAGTTTAAAAGAAATTAGATTTTAAAATAATTTCTATCTTGTCCAGATTCAAATTTGTCTCAAAGTTTGAATCCAAAGTTATTTTTGTTTCTATATTATGTTCCCATTATTTACTATAAAAGATGCTTTTTGTACAATTTTGAAATTCCTGAAAAGTAGATAAATGCATATTTGATTTTTAAAAAATTGATGATATAATGCAAATTTTACGTGTCTGTTCACTTCACTCTACATCAATTCAGTTAAGTCTTTAATATCTTTTTGAAATCATGTATTTCCTCATTTCTTACAATAAAACAATATTACATTGTGTTCATATATAACAATTTGTTTAACCATTTCCTAGGAGATAGGTATTTGTTTAATTTACAGTTTTTGCCATCATAAAAGATGGCATAAACATATTTGTACATAGAAAGCCTTTTTCCTTTTGATATTTTTAACTATAGGCCTAGTAATGGCATATGGATAGGTGAAGCAGAAATAAAAATTATATCATAAATAAATAAGGGAAACATGAAGAATATTACTTATCAGGTTTAAGAAAAGTTATTTAATTATCTATATTTATACAGGATCACAGAAAAAAGAATTGATGTTTAATTATCCAAAATTTAAAAAGAGTTTTTGTGCAACCAAATCCAATATAGCCAATTAATGTATAAAAAAAATCTTTATATCAAATTTATTAGTGTCTAATTTTATATAAGATATATATATATACATACACACACACATATATATATATATATATATATATATATATATATATATTAATCCATATACACATACATACAAGGGAAAATATATACTCTCTATATATATATTTCAAGTATATAAATATATACATAGGCACATACATATACACATAAACATATATCAAACATATGAGAATAATATTCACTGATTACCTGTCAGTAAAAGAAACACAGAATTTCTAAAGATATGAAAAATGTTTCAAATCATTAGTAATTAGAGAAATGTCAAATAAAGCAATGCTGAACTTCTACTTCATATCTAATATATTTGCAAAGATGACAGAAAAGCAAAATTATAAATGTTGGAAATGCTTTGTGAAAATAGACACTTCAGTGCTCTGTTGGCAGATCAGTGCATGCATGCAATCATCCTGGAAAACAATTTGAATTTTACATCAAACATAAAATAGTCTATGCTATTTAACTCAACTTTGCCATTGCTAGGCCTAGACCAATACAGATTCATGGTCATCTGATAGATTAATGTCTCCTTATTCCCTAATTCCTTGATGAGCACTTATTTTACACAACTATAGCCAGTCCTGCCTTTATCAGTCCAGACCCATTTATTGTTTCATTATTTTGATCAGGCAACATTGAACTATTAAGTAGCAGAAAGGAAGGTTCATACGATAGTGCAGGGCAATAGAAATATCAGTGATAGTGGAACCACATGGAAAAACTCATAAACAAAATGGTGTTAACATTGACAATATTTGTGAGAGAAACAATCCTATCCCTACTTTTACTTTAATTCATTAGGTTACTATTTATTTCAAGGCCTACAGTGAAAGTCTCAAAAATAGGTTATTTCATTTTACTTTATCTGAAATAATAAATTTTGCATTATACAACTGTAGAAGATTTGAGACAGGAGAGTCATGAAGTTGGTAGAAAGGGTTAAGTAACAGAACTCAAAAAATACTGGGAATCAATAATCTAAAGAAAACAGTAATGGGAAGTTCATAGCTTAATTTCTCTATTGGCCTGAAAAAATTTACTTTCATAGCTACTGTATTGACAGAGAAGAGATGTCTTTTTTGACTATCCTCTAGGTTTTTCAAAACAGTTCAGCTCATTTTTGGCAATCCTAGAAAATTATCTGCTAGTTTCAGGAATTCTTTGTTTTTAAATATTAGTCTGGCCAGAATTTAAAATAAATCCATGTCTGAGGCTTTAAAAAATAACGTTTCTGCTACCATTCTGTTCAAAAGTCCAATAACTTTTTAAAAAATTAAAATGGAGACACAAACAATAAGATGACCTCTGTGTGACAGTCAGAAAGAATCCTTTTTCTACACAGATTTTCTACAATGGGAAGCCATCTCTAATGGTAACACTTCATAAGTCACAATATGATGGAGCTGGATTACATATGCATAAGGATGGATGCTCTCACAATATTTTTTCTCAACTAGAAGTGACAATTGTCATATGCAAAGAACTCTTTCCAAAGGTGAGAAATATCGTTAGAAGAGCTTTTCATGAAAGATACCATATGGGTGATAATAGTGCATATGAGATCAATATAAGCAAATGCAAATTTTGCAATCTAATCATTCCTATAAAATTAAAGCTTAATGTACCAGAAGCTGCCAGCCATCCTGGGGTTTGGTTTTTCCTTATTTTGCATAAACTTCTAGGACTCTTTTTAAAACAGAGAATCTCTTATTTGAACCAAATCTGCAATTTGTTCTGAGACTTGCATAGAACAAAGTTGACCTTTGACTACTATTTCAATGAGCTTTGTGTTTTCAGGTAGAACTTGAGGACCCCAACACAGTTGGGAGAGTTACTATTCCATAAAAACAATAAATATATCAGTTAATTCTTTAGCTAAAAACATTGTCTCACTAATTAAATTTTCTCTGAGCATATTATCTATATCGCTGGTGTCAAAATTAAACAGATGTAAAACCACTAATTCATACATAGAGAACCCTGTGGATTGTGTATGGACAATATCAAACAAATGTAATTTAAATTTCATTGTATTTTATTTATTTTGTAAAATATTTCTAAACTGTATTTTAATATGCTTCCTGCCATAGGAGTATTGCAGGCCACATGTGGAGACCCTTCTAGTCTCCATGTCTTCTTTGTTCCTATGACATTTTATTTTGTATTTTGTTAAACTGTGCACATGTGATATTCTTCCTCCTCATCACTCCCCTATGCCCATGAGTAGACTAAAACTGAGTTTGTTAAGAGGTAAAACTGGGTTGTTTATAGTTTTTCTATCTTAGGACAATCCAATATACCTATTTAATGCTAAATATTTGGGATTATTTTTTAGATTGAATTAAAAAACAATTGGAAGACATAAGGAGACCAAAACTTCTGAAAAGAAAAATGTCAACATGGAGAGCAGAAAAATACATTAAAAAGAAAATAGCAGCAGCAGGAAAAGTATTTCTGCATTTCTTCCTTTGTGTGCCCTATGTATTTCCCAAATATTATGTCATTTGAACCTCACAGCAATCCTGAAATTATCTTTCTTATCCCCATTTAACAGATGAAAAAACTGAGGCAAATAGCAATTAAGTGACTTACCCAAGATGACAAAGCTGTTTATGTGTGAGGTCATATTTGAACTCATATCTTCCTGATTCAAGGGCTAGAACTCTATTGTGAACCAGCTGGCTGCCACAATGAATCATATATCTTTCCTAAGGGCAAAATCGTTTTTTTCTTTGTTTTGTTTCTTTGTTTGTTTGTTTGTTTTAAATCTATGAATAAATAGGGAGGTAGAGAGGGACATTGATATAAGCAACTCACAAATGAGGAAATTCCCTTTCTCAATGCAGATCAACACCTTCTAGGCAACTTAGTGTATTAATAAGAGCACTGAATAGATAAGTGACTTATCCAGAGTCATACTGCTAGTATGAATCAGAAGAAAAATTTGAATCCAGGTATTCCTGTTTTCTAGAACAACCATTAGGCCAAAGAGAGACAGAAGAACCTAGTCAGCAGTGTGGTATAAGAGAATGAACAGAAGTTAACTTCTTCGACTGTAAAATGAGGGGTTTGGATTAGGAGACGGGTGATGGCATATCAGGTATTTCACTGATCCTTGAATCAGGAATAAGAATTCAAATCAAGTCCAATGCTTACAAGCTCTGTCATCTTCAGAAAGTCACAACTTCAAACTCATTTACAAATGAGGCCTCAGTTGCCTCATTTGTAAAATTGGGTTATAACAGTACTTTCACCCCATCAAGGTTGTTGTCCAAACATAAAAGAGATAATATTTATAAAAATATTTTAAAGCTTAAAATGCTATCCTTCTCTGCCCACATCTATTCTACTCTTAATGTAGGAAAGCGACTGACTACAATATCAGATGAAAGAGTTAATGGGTGGCCTCATTGCTATTTAATCTTTGATCCTAAAGTGCCAAGTAGTTCATCTCTTTAATATATGATATTTTGCTATTCATTATTGATACAACTTCCAGTTGTGAGTCACTCAAAAAATTTTGCTTGTAGAAGGGAAACGATGTCATAGAGATAGAGGAAGAAGGATTATGAAGCGGGACATATGAGTATATCCTATCCCCCTGAGATGGCAATATGATCAATCCCTTTAAAAGAAAAAAAATAGCTTCAAAAAAGTCTTTGATTTCATCATAATTTATGAAAAAACCCTTTTCTCTAGAAGTTTCTTCAGTGCAACCTTGACATCTTTGTTTCTGAGACTGTAAATCAGAGGGTTCAACATGGGGATCACTATGGTATAAAACACAGAGGATACTTTTCCCTGATCCATGGAGTTGGTAGAAGGTTGCAGATACATGAATGCAGTTGAGCCAAAGAATAGAGAAACGGCCATGATATGGGAGCTGCAAGTGCTGAAAGCTTTAGAACGGCCTGCAGTTGATTGGATGCGAAGAATGCTGAACAGGATGAAAATATAAGAGCTGAGAATAGCCAGAGTCGGGACAAAAAGATTAAATGAACTAAAAGCCAAAAGGACTACTTCATTGATGTAGGTGCTGGAGCAGGAAAGCTTGAAGAGGGGAAGAAGATCACAAAAGAAATTATTGACAATGTTGTCTTTGCAAAAATAAATTCTAAGCATGCATCCTGTGTGAACTGTGGCTCCAACCACAGCCATTGTCCCCACTCCACCCACTAGCCAGGAGCACAACTGATAGGACATGATGACATTATATAACAGAGGGCTACAGATGGCAACATAGCGATCATATGCCATTACTGCCAACATATGGCATTCAGAAATTATAAATATGAGGAAAAAATAGAGCTGAGTCATACACTCAGAGTAAGAGATGATGTTTTTCTCTGACACAAAGTTCACAAGCATTTTGGGGGTGATGACAGTGGAATGACAGAGGTCAATGAAAGATAGACAACTAAGGAAATAGTACATGGGGGTGTGGAGGTGGGAACTGAGCCCAATTAAGATGATCATGCCCAGGTTTCCAACCATAGTAATCACATAGATTCCTAGGAATAGGAAGAAAAGTGGAATCTGGAGTTCTGATTGGTCTGTTAAGCCTGCAAGGATAAACTCAGTCACTGCAGAGTAATTTCCCTTCTCTGGGTGGTGGACCTGTGGGACTGAAAAAGGAGTAGCACATTAGAGAGAATTTACTTCCTTACCAATCTCCACACACAAAGGATGTTTACACAGAATAGGCAACTTTAAATTATGGAATCCAGGACATTCTTCATCTTAGGGGGCTGTGTGAAAATATCAAAATCATTACTAATATATTTTAGTCTTACAGTGATGGGACATGTGAAGACTACTGTTGCAAAAGAGTCATACCCAACTTTTCTTCATTCTATCCAAGGCATGCATGTATTATTGCTACAATGAGTTAAATCTACAGATAACAAGAGCTCAGAGATGAAAGAAAATAATGACTTCCGGGTCTCTGTTTTTCTATTCATTGGGGTGCTCATCTATCTAGCTCATCATATTTTTGAAACTCTACACAGAAGCAACCTTTGCTGGATATTAAAGATGAGTGGTTCCTATTGGGATGGAAACCATGGTTTCAATCACTTTTTCAGAGGGGAAAAACAGATTCTCAGGGCGAGTCAATTACAATTAAAAATATTCAATATAAAGAGGCTTCTTTATTGAAACAGTTATCCAATGGATTGGGAGGATTTAATTCTTTCTAATTCTCAGTATCTCTGTACATTTCTCTGTTCCTCACAGAAACATTTCTAGGTCTATCCTATTCAGAGTTGGCAATGGGACTATGAAGTTAAAGAAGTAAGATTTCACAAAGACCTGGGTTACCATAGTGGAGAGTTTGGTTGAAAGAATCAGGGCAAGTGAATTAAGGCACTCACCCTCCACTGCTGGATCTTCATCAAAACACTCTTTGGAACACATAGCAACAAAGTCAAGAATGATAATCAGGAATGATAATACCTTTGCTTGCTTTTCTTCTGTTATGACTAAAGCATAATATTTGATTTCTTAGCTGCCCAATCAAGCAGCTCCAAGAGATGACATTTTAAGTATTACTTTAACCTAAAGGTTTTCTCTAACTTTAGAATAGAAACTATTATCTTTTAATCTCATTGTAACTGATGGTTTATGAGATATTAGAGTTTTATTATTAATATATAGTTTCTAGGGACCTTATTAGAAACTCACAGAGTTATTCAAGGTCTTATCTCAACAGGGATCCAGGCTCTTCTGGGAATAAATCACAGTTGTTTTCCATCCTTTTACATAGTCACACTTTATCTCACTCATAAACAACAAAAGCTCAACCATAAACACAGAACTCTTAGTTCTTTGGCTATTTAGTAGGTTCCCTTATGAAGTAGTTTTTTGTTTTCCTCATACTCTTTTAAGATGCAAGGCTGAGTTCATAACTAGATGATTCCTACAATACTTCTGCATATTTTGAAGTTAAGAAAATTCTTTAAAAATTCTAATTTTCTTGTTTGGGGAAAAATGAAACTGATAAAAATGAAAATATTTTCTATACTATTTGTTTAAGCTCTTTTATAAATTCAAAATCAGCATTGATTTCTTCTTTTTTTTTTTTTTTTCTGAGGCTGGGGTTAATTGACTTGCCCAGGGTCACATAGCTAGGAAATGTTAAGTGTCTGAGACCAGATTTGAACTCGAGTCCTCCTGAATTCAAGGCTGGTGCTCTATCCATTGCGCCACCAAGCTGCCCCTTCAGCATTAATTTCAATAAATAATTTTCCTATATCTTAATTTATTTTCAAACCATTCATAATTTTTAGCATATCTTTGATGTTATTGATATAAGTTTATTGGAAGTGTCAAGTGGAACAATAGCCTTTATCTTACAGTAAAAAATTTATACTGCAACATTCCCAACTGAACCTCCAGTTTCTGAGCATAGATCTCACTAAAAGGAGAGATCTCATAGAATTAGCTTTAAATGCTCAAGCTACCATTTTCTTGATATGTGTCTTACAGCAGAAGTGTCCAATATAAAATCTGAAACACTTCATAGTGTACAGGAATAAGATTAAAATGTAATTTGGAAATGTTTCACAATAAATAACATAAAATTGAATAAACAATAAATGTACAAATGAAAATGAAATAGAACATAAAAATGTTAACATGTGATTTTCTAAACAAATATTTAGCCAACAGGATGCTTTTGGATGGCTTGATGGTCCGTATTTTGATTTGAATTTGATACCACTGCTATATAGGACTACTACTATTGACATGACTCTTCCCAACTGCACCTCCAATTCTCACCTTGGGTCCATGCTGACTGATGACAGCTCATTACATCTAGCTGACTCCCAATATTAGACAATACCATTTTCCTATCATGCTACTACGCCCATGAACACCCCCCTAGACCCTACTTTCTTCATCTAACTCTCAAAACAGAAATCAAATCTATGCTTCTGGACAGAGAATCATTTGAGCCCTCTGACTCCATTCACCAAATCTGTTATTTCCCAAGACCAAATTTCCCACCCTAGGGATTACTCCTCCATATATATTATGTCCTTGATTTGAATGCAACATTTTTGAGGGTAACTTTACTCTTTTAAATCTTCATTCTAATCCCTATGTACCTAGTACATAGCAATCATTTAAAAAATTCATTCATTTTAATCTTAGAGAATTTCTGGATATACAGAGAGATTAATTTGTCTAGGAAAACACAATTCAATATATGTTGAACTTGAGACAAAGCCAAGATTCCAAATCCTGAGAACAGTTCTCTATCCATTGTATCATGTTTTCAGTTGTATTTGGTATATTCATTTTAAAAATAGTTAAATAAAAATTTTATTAAAAATGAGGAGGCAATAAATGAATAATATAGCTAAATAAAATGTATTATTGAATGTTTTTCAAACAAATGATCCTGGAACTTTAAGGAATCTGGCCCTGTCAAATTCTCACTGAAGCTTTCAGAAGATATCAGTTGCATACCAGTTAATACATCTATACATTTTAGTTAATTAGTTAAATTAATAATTATTTCAATTTAATTAATCCAATTAATTAACTGTTAACAAATATTATGTATTATTATGCTGCATACAATAATTTAATTAATTAATCAATTAATCTTAGTTGAAATAATTTTTATCTAATACATAAATACATTTATAAGTCTGGGTAAGTCACTTAACCTCTCTGGGCTTTCTATACTCATCTACAATAAATATGGAGTTAGACTAGAGAAGCTCTGAAGGAGCTTTTTTTTATATCTACTTCTATAATGATGATCCTAATATCATCTGATCTTGGTATATTTATTCTCCATTTCTTGAGAGAAGCAAATAAATACTTGAGAACAGAAGACACCATTAATAAGATAAGAAAAAAGAAAGTTATTGGATATTTGTCTGAATTCCACATCAAGAAGTAATTATGGAAAAAAGTTGAGGGGGAAAAATCTGAAAATTTAATTTTTAAGACAGAAGCATGCAGAAAAAGAGTAGGATTAAATTTTGAATTTTACATGTGTATAAAGGACAAGGAGCACTCTGAATTTTCAAACTGACTATTTCTTATGGATTTCATAGAACATTTACAGGTTTAACTGTTTGTTACCATTCCATTACACTGAAGATAAAAGACTCTAATCATTCATGTGGTCCCACATATAAAGAAAAAGTACCCTCCCAAATGGCTGCTAAAGCAGAAAAGTTGATACACCTTTAAAAATAAGAGGAACCTTTTCCTGAGATTTCTTGATTGCATTTCTCCATATAATAGGATTCCAATGAAAGATGGAGAGAGATTCTCTATCCTAATAGTATGATGATTCTGTTGCCACACTCCATGTGAGGTATACATGGGCCATGGTATTCCTTGAACTTTTGTTCAATATTAGGTTAATTGTGTACCCTGTGATGGATTTGCCCTTAAGAGTTCAAAAAATTCTGGGGGGCTATTAAACGTCCCATTGAGTTAAGCAGGTGTTATATTGGTGCTCATGAAAGATGGCAGAGAGCAGATAGGATTTTCTGTGATCTCCTCTGACTTTATCTCAAACCAACAACAGATTAAGCCTCTAAACTGGTTTTGGAGTTACAGAATCCACAAATATTTAAAGTACAACACATTTCCAGAAGAAGATACCTTGAAAGAATTTATTTTTATTTATTTTTTTTACCTTGAAAGAATTTCATAACAGATCTATTTAAAATGGGCAAGGGGACAGTCTTCTGAGACCAGAACACAGCACAGGAGCAAAGAGCTGGGGCAGGGAGTCAGAGCATTGCGGCTTCTACACACCTGGGAATCTTCTGTGAGTGTCATAGGCTACTCTGTCCTGGATGCAAGTGGGTGATCTAGCAGATACGCTACAAAAGGCAAATTGTAAACCACTGAGCCCTAGAAGCATGGACCCATGATTACCCAGCACCAAAAGTTGATCAGCAGAACTGACCCAGGGGAAACTAAAGTAATTGTTTCTCTTTTGCTTTAGGAGCAGACCTAATTTAAAAACCTCAAATACTAAATTTAAAATTCTGAAAATAAAAGGGGAGATTAATAAAATTGAAAATAAAAAACTATTAAATTAATAAATAAAGTTAAGAGTTGGTTTTATGAAAAAAAACCAACAAAATAGATAAACATTGATTTAATTTGATTGGGAAAAGTAATGAAGAAAATCTAATTGTTTGCCTCAAAAATAAAAAAAGACAACTTTTTACCAATGAAGAAAAAATTAGAGCAATAATAAGGAACTATTTTGCCCAAAATTATGCCAATAAATTCAACAATCTAAGTGAATCTACAAAAATGTAGATTGCCCAGTTTAACAGAAGATGAAATAAATTATTTAAATAGTCCCATTTTAGAAAAAAGAAATGAAAAAAGTTATTAATAAACTCCCTACTAAAAATATCTCCAGGGCCAGAGGGATTTACATGTGAATTCTACAAAATGTTGAAAGAACAATTAACTTCAAACTATTTGAAAAAATAGGGAAAGAAAGACTCCTATTAAATTCCTTTTATGACACAGACATGGTACTGATACTGAAACCAGATACAATGAAAATATAGAAAGAAAATATAGACTGATTTCCCTAATATTGATGCAAAATCTTATGTAAATATTAGCAAAGTTAACAGAAGATGAAATAAATTATTTATTGGTTATTGAACCAAACTAATAAAAACCATGTAATTATCTTAATAGATGCAAAAAAAGAACTTGAAAAAATCTAGCACCTAGTCCTATTAAAAACACTAAAAAGCCTAAGAATAAATGGACTTTTCCTTAAAATGATCAGTAGCATCTATTTAAAACCATCAACAAGCATCATATGTAATGGAGACAAACTAGAACCATTCCCAATGAGATCAGGGATGAAACAAGGTTGCCCACTATCACCATTACTATTCAATATTGTAATAGAAATGTTAGAAAAAGTAGAAAAATAGGTTAAAGGAATTAGAATAGGCAATGAGGAATCAAATTATCACTCTTTGCAAACAATATGATAGTATACTTAGAGATCCCTAGAGAATCAACTAAAAAAAAACTACTAAAAACAATCCACAAGTTTATCAGAGTTGCAGGATACAAAATAAATCCACAGAAATCATCAGCATTTTTATATATTACCAACAAAGTCCAGCTGCAAGAGGTACAAAGAGAATTTCCATTCAAAATAACTGTCAGTAGTATAAAATATTTGGAAATCTATCTGCCAAGGGAAAGTCAAGAATTATATGAACACAATTACAAAACATTTTCCACATAAAGTCAGATCTAATCAGTTGGAAAAATATCAAGTTCTTATGAGTAGGCCAAGCGAATATAATAAATATGACAATATTACCTAAATTAATCTACTTTTTTTAGTGCCATACCAATAAAACTCCCAAGAAATTATTTTACAGAGTTAGAAGAAATAATAACAAAGTTCATGTGGAAGAACAAAAGGGTAAGAATTTCAAGGGAATTAATGAAAAAAAAATGCCAATGAAGGTGGCCTAGCTGTGCCAGACCTAAAACTATATTATAAAGCAGTAGTCATCAAAGCCATTTGGTATAAGAAGTTTAAATGGAAGAATCCAAGAAAGATTTTATGAAGAAGATAGAATTTGATCTGTACATTGAAAGGTATGTAAAATGTGAATACTCAGAAAGGTGAAAAGAAAGTAGTCTTGATAGAATAAATAATGCAGCTTCTGCATTAAAGGTTCAAAGGGTTTAGAATTGATATTCTGGAAAGCAAATGAACTAGGATTACACCTAAGAATCACTTACACAGCAAAACTCCAATGAAATGAAATAAGTAAATTGGAGGAACATGGGATAGTTTACCTCTCAGACTTGTGGAGGAGGAAGGAGTTTGTGTCCAAGGGAGAACTAGAGACCATTATTGATCACAAAATAGAAAATTTTGATTACACCAAATTAAAAAGTTTCTGCACAAACAAAACTAATGCACACAAGATTAGAAGGGAAGTAACAAATTGGGAAAACATTTTTACAGTTAAAGATTCTGATAAAGGCCTCATCTCCAAAATATACAGAGAATTGACTTTAATTTATAAGAAATCAAGCCATTCTCCAATTGATAAATGGTCAAAGGATATGAACAGACAATTTTCAGATGATGAAATTAAAACTATTTCCACTCATATGAAAGAGTGTTCCAAATCACTATTGATCAGAGAAATGCAAATTAAGACAACTCAGAGATACCACTGCACACCTATTAGATTGGCTAAGATGACAGGAACAAATAACGATGAATGTTGGAGGGGCTGTGGGAAAACTGGGACACTGATGCATTGTTGGTGGAGCTGTGAAAGAATCCAACCATTCTAGAAAGCAATCTGGAATTATGCCCAAAAAGTTATCAAAATATGCATACCCTTTGACCCAACCATACTACTACTGGACTTATATCCCAAGGAAATACTAAAGAAGGGAAAGGGACCTGTATGTGCCAAAATGTTTGTGAAGCCTTTTCATAGTGACTAGAAGCTGGAAGAGGAATGAATGTCCATCAATTGGAGAATGGTTGGGTAAATTATGGTATATGAATGTTATGGAATATTATTGTTCTGTAAGAAATGACCAACAGGAGGAATACAGAGAGGCTTCGAGAGACTTACATCAACTAACGCTAAGTGAAACGAGCAGAACCAGAAGATCATTATACACTTCAACAATGATACTGTATGAGGATGTATTCTGATGGAAGTGGATATCTTCAACATAGAGAAGAGCTAACCCAATTCCAATTGATCAATGATGGACAGAATCAGCTACATCTAGAAAAGGAACACTGGGAAATGAGTGTAAACTGTTATTTTTACCTTCTGAATCCAATTCTTGCTGTGCAATAAGAAATTCGGTTCTACACACATATATTGTATCTAGAGTATATTATAATATATTTAACATGTATAAGACTGCCTGCCATCTGGGGGAGGGGGTTGGGGGAGGAACGGAAAAAATCTTAACAGAAGTAAGTGCAAGGGATAATGTTGTAAAAAATTACCCATGCATATGTACTGTCAAAAAAGTTATAATTATAAAATAAAAAAAAGAAAAATTATCCATACATATGTTTTGTCAGTAAAAAGCTATAATTAAAAAAATTCATTGTATTGATTAAAAAAAAAAGGTTGAGTGATAATCAAGCATGATTGGCATTTTTTACAATGTGGTGATTCAAAGCAATTTCAGACATCTTGTGGAAGAAAGTGCCCTCCTCATCCAGAGAAAGAATTATGGAGATCAAAGAATAATATTTTCACCATTATGGTTATTTGATTGCTTGTTCTTTTTTTTTTTGATATTATTTTTCTTGCCAAGCATGATGAATATAAAATATATTCAGAAGAATTACACATGTTTAACCTATGTTAGATTGCTTGTTATCTTGTGGATGGGAGAGGGAGCAGAGAGGGAAAAAATGTGGAACACAAGTTTTTGCAATACTGAATGCTGAAAACTTTGTATATATTTGTTTTTTTGTTTTTTTCTTTGATAATTTTTTTAAAATTTCATTTATATATATATATATATATATATATATATATATTGACAATATATATGCATGAGTAATTTTTTTTTACATTATCCCTTGTATTCATTTTTCCAAATTATCCCCTCCCTCTCTCTACTCCCTCACCTTGATGACAGGCAATCCCATATATTTTACATGTGTTACAATATAGTCTAGATACAATACATGTGTGTGAATATCATTTTCTTGTTGCACAATAAACTTTAGATTCCGAAGGTATAAGTAACCTGGGTAGATAGACAGTAGTGCTAACAATTTACATTCACTCCCAGTGTTCCTTCTCTGGGTGTAGTTGTTTGTCCATCATTGATCAACTGGAAGTGAGTTGGATCTTCTTTATGTTGAAGATATCCACTTCCATCAGAATATATCTTCAAACAACATTGAAGTGTACAGCGATCTTCTGGTTCTATTCATTTCACTCAGCATCAGTTGATGTAAGTCTCTCCAAGCCTCTCTGTATTCCTCCTGCTGGTCATTTCTTACAGAGCAATAATATTCCATAACCTTCATGTACCATAATTTACCCAACCATTCTCCAACTGATGGACATCCATTCATCTTCCAGTTTCTAGACACTACAAAAAGAGCTGCCACAAACATTTTGGCACAGGTCCCTTTCTCCTCCTCAGTATTTCTTTGGGATATAAGCCCAATAGCAGCAATGCTGAATCAAAGGGTATGCACAGTTTGATAACTTTTTGGGCATAGTTCCAGATTTCTCTCCAGAATGGCTGGATTTTTTCATAACTCCACCAACAATGCATTAGTGTCCCAGTTTTCCCACATCCCCTCCAACATTCATCATTATTTGTTCCTGTCATCTTAGCCAATCTGACAGGTGTGTAATGATATCTCAGAGTTGTCTTAATTTGCATTTCTCTGATCAGTAGTGATTTGGAACACTCTGTCATATGAGTGGATATAATTTCAATTTCATCATCTGAGAATTGTCTGTTCATATCCTTTGACCATTTATCAATTGGAGAATGGTTTGATTTCTTATAAATTAGGGTCAGTTCTCTATATATTTTGGAAATGAGACCTTTATCAGAACCTTTAACTGTAAAAATATTTTCCCAATTTGTTACTTCCCTTCTAATCTTGTTTGCATTAGTATTGTTTGTACAGAAACTTTTTAGTATGATGTAATCAAAATCTTCTATTTTGTGATCAATAATGATCTCTAGTTCTCCTCTGGTTATAAATTCCTTCCTCCTCCACAGGTCTGAGAGGTAGACTATTCTCTGTTTCTCTAATCTATTTATGACATCATTCTTTATGCCTAAATCATGGACCCATTTTGATCTTATCTTGGCATATGGTGTTAAGTGTGGATCCATAGCTAATTTCTGCCATACTAATTTCCAGTTTTCCCAACAGTTTTTTTTTCCAAACAATGAATTTTTATCCCTAATGTTGGGATCTTTGGGTTTGTCAAAGATTAGATTGCCATAGATGTACCCTTTTTTGTCCTTTGTACCTAATCTGTTCCACTGATTGACTGGTCTATTTCTTAGCCAATACCAAATGGTTTTGGTGACTGCTGCTATATAATATAGCTTTAGATCAGGTACACCTAGACCACCTTCATCTGACTTTTTTTTTCATTAGTTCCCTTGCAATCTTCAACCTTTTATTCTTCCATATGAATTTTGTTGTTATTTTTTCTAGGTCATGAAAATAGTTTCTTGGAAGTTTGATTGGTATAGCACTAAATAAAGATTAGTTTTGGGGACTATTGTCATCTTTATTATATTCGCTCGGTCTATCCAAGAGCACTGAATGTCTTTCCAATTATTTAAATCTGACTTTATTTTTGTGGCTAGTGTTTTGTAATTTTGCTCATATAATTCCTGACTATTCTTTGTTAGATGGATTCCCAAATATTTTATATTCTCGACATTTGTTTGGAATGGAATTTCTCTTTGTATCTCTTGCTGTTGCATTTTGTTGGTCATATATAAAAATGCTGAGGATTTATGTGAATTTATTTTGTATCCCGCAACTTTGCTAAAATTCTGAATTATTTCTAATAGCTTTTTAGCAGAGTCTTTGGGGTTCTCTAAGTATACCATCATGTCATCTGCAAAGAGTGATAGTTTGATTTCCTCATTTCCTACTCTAATTCCTTGAATCTCTTTCTCGGCTCTTATTGCCGAGGCTAGCATTTCTAGTACTATATTGAATAGTAATGGTGATAGTGGGCAACCTTATTTCACTCCTGATCTTACTGTGAAAGGTTCCAGTTTATTTCTATTGCATATTATGCTTACTGACAGTTGTAAATATATGCTCTTGATTATTCTAAGAAATAGTCCATTTATTTTTATACTCTCAAGTGTTTTTAGTAGGAATGGATGTTGGATTTTATCCAATGATTTTTCTGCATCCATTGAGATGACCATATGGTTTTTATTAATTTGATTATTAATATGATCAATTATACTAATAGTTTTCCTAATATTAAACTAGCCCTGCATTTCTGGTATAAATCCTACTTGATCATAGTGTATTATCCTGGGGATGATTTTCTGAAGTCTTTTTGCTAATATCTTATTTAAGATTTTAGCATCAATATTCATTAAGGAAATTGGTCTATAGTTTTCTTTCTCAGTTTTCAATCTACCTGGTTTAGGTATCAGTACCATGTCTGTGTCATAAAAGGAGTTTGGTAGGACTCCTTCATCCCCTATTTTTTCAAATAGTTTATATAACATTGAGGCTAATTGTTTTTTAAATGTTTGATAGAATTCACATGTAAATCCATCTGGTCCTGGGAATTTTTTCCTGGGGAGTTGATTAATAGCTTGTTCTATTTCTTTTTCTGAAATGGGACTATTTAAGCAATTTATCTGCTCCTCTGTTAATCTAAGAAGCCTATATTTTTGGAGAAAGTCATCCATTTCACTTAAGTTATCAAATTTATTGGCATAAAGTTGGGCAAAGTAACTCCTTATTATTTCTCTAATTTCCTCTTCATTGTTGTAAAGATCCCCCTTTTCATTTATAAGACTAACAATTTGATTTTCCTCTTTCCTTTTTCTGATCAGATTCACCAAAGATTTATCTATTTTATTGGCTTTTTCATAAAACCAACTCTTGGTTTTATTTATAAATTCAATAGTTTTTTTTACTTTCAATATTATTGATTTCTCCTTTTAATTTTTGTATTTCAAGTTTGATTTTTGGTTGGGGGTTTTTAATTTGGTCTTTTTCTAGCTTTTTAAGTTGCAGGCCCAATTCATTAATCTTCTCTTTCTCTATTTTGTTCAAATAAGCCTCTAAAGATATAAAATTTCCCCTAATTACCGCTTTAGCTGCATCCTACAGATTTTGGTATGATGTCTCATCATTGTCATTATCTTGGGTGAAATTATTAATTGTTTCTATAATTTGCTGTTTCACCCAATCATTCTTTAAGATGCGATTATTCAGTTTCCAATTACTTTTTGGTCTATTTACCCCTAACTTTTTACTGAATGTAGCTTTTATTGCATTATGATCTGAGAAGAAGACATTTATTATTTCTGCCTTCCTGCATTTAATTTGGAGATCTTTATGTCCTAATATATGGTCAATTTTTGTATAGGATCCATGAACTGCTGAGAAGAAAGTATATTCCTTTCTATCGCAATTCAGTTTTCTCCAAAGGTCTATCATACCTAGTTTTTCTAATGTTCTATTTACTTTTTAAATTTCTTTCTTATTTGTTTTGTGGTTTGATTTGTCTAAATCTGAGAGTGCAAGGTTGAGATCTCCCACTATTATACTTTTACTGTCTATTTCTTCTTGCAACTCTCTTAACTTTTCCTTTAGAAAGTTAGATGCTATACCACTTGGTGCATAGATGTTTAATATTGATATGGCTTCATTGTTTATGCTACCTTTTATAGTTTCCTTCCTTATCTCTTTTAATTAGATCAAGGGAGAATTCATCCCATTCACATTTACAGTTAAAATGACTAATTCTGTATTTCCTGCCATCATATTATCCCCAGATTATGCTTTTTCCCTTGACCCCCCTGAACCCCTTCCCCAATATTTAATTTATAGACCCCACTTGTGACGCGCAGCCCTCCCTTTTTTAGTATCCCTCTCCCCTCCTTCCAAGTCCCTTCCCTTATTCCCCTTTTCCTTTTCCCTTTTCCTCTCCCCCCTTTTAATGAGGTGAGAGAGAATTCTCTGAAAAACAAATATGTCAATTATTTACTCTTTGAGCCTCTTCTGATGAGAGTAAGATTCACAAAATGTTTCTCCCCCTCTCTAAATTCCCTCAGATATGGTATATTTTCTATGCGTCTTCCTGGGATGTAGTTTCCCTCTTTTTATCACTCCTTCCCCTTTTTCTGATACTACCCCCTTCCCTTTACTACTCCCCCCTTTTTTATATCAGTAAAATCAAATTATCCATGTGGACTTTCTATATATCCACAATAGAGATACAGTTCTCAAGAGTTCTGTTTGCCTTTTTCTTCTTCTCTTCAGTCTTGTGGATGTAGATCAAATTTTTTGTTTAAGTCTGGTTTTTTTTCTTAGAAACAAATGGAATTCCTCTGTTTCATTAAATGACCATCTTCTTCCATGGAAGAAAATGCTAAACTTAGCTGAGTAGTTTATTCTTGGTTGCAAACCTTGATCTTTTGCCTTTCCGAATATCAGGTTCCAGGCCCTTTGATCTTTTAATGTGGAGGCATCCAGATCTTGAGTGACCCTTATAGTGGCCCCTTGATATTTGAATTGCTTTTTTCTAGCTGCTTGCAATATTCTTTCCTTTGTGTGGTAATTCTGCAGCTTAGCCACAATATTCCATGGAGTTCTTTTTTTAGGGTCTTTTTCAGAAGGTGTTCGATGAATTCTTTCCACGCCTATTTTCCCTTCTGTTTCTATTATCTCTGGACAGTTCTCTTTGATGATTTCATGTAAAATAGAATATGGGCTCTTTTTTTTTTTGGTCATAGTTTTCAGGAAGTCCAATGATCCTCAGATTATCTCTCCTAGATCTATTTTCCAGGTGTATAGATTTTCCCAGTAAGTATTTGATGTTATTCTCCAGCTTTTCATCTTTTTTTTTTATTTGACTGATTCTTGGGTTCTTAAAGAATCATTCATTTCTATTTGTCCCATCCGGATTTTTAATAAGTTATTTTCTTCATTCACATTTTTTAGTTCTTTTTGTATATGCCCAATTTCGTTTTTAAATGAATTATTTTGCTTTATTGAATTTTTTCCTATTTCCCTAATTTGTTTTAAAGAATTATTTTCTTTTTCCAATTCACAAATCCTACTTTCTTGAGAATTTTTTATCTTTTCCAATTCAGAAATCCTACTTTCCTGTGATTTTTTAACCTTTTCTAATTCACAAATTTTGTTTCCCTGAATCTCCTGTGAATTATGTTTTCCAACTCAAATTTCAGAACGTTGTTATTCTCTATCATAGCTTCCCTTTCCTTTCCCCATTTTTCTTCAAACTCCCTCAATTTTTTAAGAGTCTCTTCTAGGAGAGAGTTATGTGATGGGGGGCAGGTATTGTTCCCCTTTAGGCTGTAATCTGCTGACTCTCTGCTATTAACTTCCTCGGGGTTGGATACCTGTTCTTTCTCTGTGTAGAAGGAATCAATGGTTCTCTTTAGCTTTTTACTCATATTTAAAAAATCTTTTGGGGTCAGTTCTTGGGTTAAGAAATTATTTATTTATTTCTTTACCAGATTCCTCCCAGACCAGATGGGTGCAGTGGCTCCTGTGCCTGATCTAAGAGAGAGCTCTGGGAGAGAGTTCCCCTCCCCCTCCTGAAAGTGTCTCAGAGGTGATTAGTATGGCTGCGGCTGCGCTGTGATGGTTGCCCAGTGAAGGACCCTGCTGTGTGTCCTAGAGACTTCCCTGAGGTTTAAGACTGAACAGTAAAGGCGACACAAAGCTCAGCCAATGAGTTCCGTGGGGCGTGGATATCAGCAGCTAACATGAAAAGCCCTTGAGCTCAAACTGGAAGTGTCTGCTCAGAAACCGCTGTCCCTATTTCAAAGGTTCCACTTCTCTGGGACTTCTGTGGCTGAGTTCCACAGCCTCCAACCAAGCCAAGCACTATGTGAATTGTATGTTGCCTTGGGCTGTGTCCCTGCTTTTCAAGCTCTTAACTACCCCAAGGTGAAGCCCCAGACAGCAGATGGAGGCTTCACTGCCGTGCCGAGATCTGTTAGGTCACTTCCGGATTGGGGTGGTTCTAGTATCTGGCTTTATATTTTAAAGTGGCTTGATTTCTCTTCTGGACTGCTGTTTTATAAGCAGAGAAGAGCTAACAGCCTGTGCCAGATTCTTCTATCTCAGTGGCTTCTCTGATCCCAGAGTTCTCCCCAGCTTGATTGGCGCAGTGTGCTAGCACCTAACCCTGTCTGTGCGGGCCTTTTTTTTTTACTCCCCTGGGAACCGACCTTTTCTATTGAAACTCCAGATTCTCTTCAGCTGGTAAGTTGTGCTTCCAGTCCTTGTGGTTTCTATCAGTCCAGCATTATTTTTGAGGCTGATTTAACTAATTGGTATTGAGGGAAGAAGGGAGTTCACAAAATCGTGTGTATCCTCTCCACCATCTTGGCTCCTCTCCCTCTTTGTATATATTTGGAACACAAAAGTATTAGAAAAATAAAAAATGTTAAAAATTGTTTTTACATATAATTGGGGATAAGTAAAATATTAAATCTAAAAACTGATTTGAACACATCAAATTATAGTTTAAATATTGTACTTACTAAAGAATCAAATTTCAGTCAATTGATTCAAGAAGAAATCCATTCTTTAGAGATAGGTCCACCTTATATATAGATATAAATACATTTTCTTCAAATATTCCTCCAAATATCTCCTTCATTAATATACTGAAAGGTGAGATAATTCGTTTTCCAAAGTAGAAAAAAAGAGAACATCTCTCCTTCTTGATCTGTCTCTGTCTCAGGTCTCTATCTCTTTGTCTCTTCTCTCTCTGTCTCTCCCATCTCTGTACCTCTGCCTCTCTGTTTCTCTTTGTATGTGTGTGTGTGTGTGTGTGTGTGTGTGTGTGTGTGTGTGTATGTGTGTGTGTATGTGTCTGTCTGTCTCTTTCTGTCTCTCTCCCCCCCTCTTGTCTCTTCATTTATGAATATCATTTATGGCATGGGTAAAGGTTTTAAATTGTGGAAAGTAGTAGAAATGCCAAAATATTGGAGAAATGTAAATTCCCTGATTTATAATAAAAAAAGAAAAGGATATAGAGTTGAAAATCTACATATTATGATGCAGGCAGCTAAGTTGCACAGTGCTAGCCCTGAAATCAGGAAATTTCATCTTCCTGAGTTACAAACAATAAAATTAAATTGAAATTCTCTGGGTGTTTACAAATAGTGATTGCTAAGAATCAGCATAGCTTAACAAATTACAGAACACATACATTAATCTCACTTCCTTTTAAAAAAAACCTAAATACTAGAGAAATGCTATAGATTTTATATTTGAGGATTCCACTTAAATAATTTACATGTGATGTAATTCTTGTGAGCAAGATGGAGACATACGAGTTTAATCATTCCAAATTTAATTGAATGACTGGCACAAAAAAAGAGATGAAATTTAATAGAGGTAAATATAAAGTTCTTTACCTGGAAGCAGGAGATAAACTGTAAACAAATATTGGGGGAAACATCATTAAGCAATAATAATCAGAATGCTTTAAAATAAATATGTTATTTTATACAAGGGAATCTGAGAATTTGATGCCTTGCCATCATGTAAAAATCACTCTTTAAAAAGGATGAAGAAAAGTACAAGAGCTACTATTCTGCCCAATGAGAAAGAAGGTCACTGAAAGAAAAATGAAAGGATCCTTGATAGCAAGTGATAACACTATCACGTTAGAAAAGGAGAAGGAAGATAAGCAGATGTGAACCCTAAATTAGGGGAGTAGTATTTAATACTTTTAAATGTATAAACTAAAACAAGAACAAAGGAAACTGTTGAAATACAGTTATCTATCTATCTATCTATCTATGTATATTCACATATCTGCTCTAATGATGTGGCTTAAGTAAGAAATACGTACCTACACTGTGGCCAAATTGTCCTTAGGAGAGGACATTAAACCTCATAATACTCCATGTGTTTCTTTATATTATCTTTGAATGTCTTTTAAAATCAACTTTATTGAAGACAGTTTTAAATGGAGTAGATGTTAATGGACCAACCTAAATGCAGAATCTGTTTTTCCATGTAGAAAAAATGACGCTAATATAAAAACCCAGTACCCTCTCTTGCACTGATTAAGGTTTGATGATGCTGTGGGAGTTTAATGACTGGCTCTCACATAGGAATTTTTGTGTTTGTTTTTTTGTTTTACTTTTTATTTTGTTATTATTATTATAACTTTTTATTTTCAAAAGTGCATAGACAATTTCCAACATTCACCCTTGTAGTATTTAAAAATACTTTGAGAAGTAATCTATATGTTTCACTATTGTCTAAGGGGTTCATAATACAAAAAAATAAAATCTTTGCTTTAGAGAATACAAATATTGCCTTTTGTATTTGTGACTTATAAACACAGAGAAACTTTTCCAACTATTCCCTTATTCAAAGCCCCTAAAGATTTTAGTAGAAATACAGCATTTAAATTAATTTCCTAGGTTGCTTCCTCCCAAGAATCACAAGGAAATTTTTTCATGTCAGGTTCATTACACTGATAGTTGTAAAATTGTATTATTTTTCCTTCTGCAGAACAGTGATAGTAGAGTGGGTGAGAGATTTGGGATTGGATTGCACTTGCCCAATCATGGATTCTAAATAATTAAAATTTTAAATTCAACCAAGTACAAGAAAAATATTATGAGATACTTAATTTACCCTTTTATCTCATAAAATTTCAATTTTATTTTAGTTACATGATACTTAGTGATAACATTCTCCGTAATTCCATTTCAGTGTTTAATGTTTAAGTATGAGTATCTTTATTTTGTAATTTAAGTTTTATTTTTACATATTTTGATTTTTTAGCAACTTTCAAAAAATTGAGAGAGAAATGGAGGAATTACTCTTATCTGTCAAGGGACTGAAAGATAGCAAAATGATATGAAAATTTAAATGCACACACACACACATACATGTTTATATTTTATATTGAATTTCAAAGATGTAGATAAATCTTTTTCATCAATTGGGCATAATGTAGTTTGGAGGTTCTTAATTTGGGATTTGTGATCTTGAGTTTGTTTTACATCATTCTTTCATATCATAATTCCAATCACAGTAATTTAACCATGTAAAGAAATATTAGATGTAGAGATTAAAGCAAAACACTTTTGTTAAGTACTAACTATGTGCAAGGCATGAAACTAAGTGTTAGGAATAGAAATATTATACTTAGAAAATTCCTGCCTTTAAGAAATTTACTTTCTATTGGGAAATACAATATGTGTATTGATAAGTAAATACAGGAAATACTCAAAATGAATACAAAGTAATATCAAGGCAAGAAACCTTCTAAATAGAGAGCTCAAAAAGGAACTTTGTATGAATTGGCATTTGAGTCTTAAAAGAATACATGGATCTCTTGCCATTTGGCAGCTCTGTCATTCATTAGCTAGTTCCAGATCACAGAAATAGAGCAGATTAGATTGGCTGATATTGTGAGCATGGTCCTAATTACTGAGTGCAAAGTGAATTGAAGAAATTGCAATGTGTGACTCTGAGCATGTGAGTCCAGTGGTAATTTATAACTTTTAGCCCAGCACATAAGTCTGCAGTGAAAAAACGATAATAGAGACTAAGAGCAAAGGGTAACCAAAGAGTTAATCACTCTGGATATGCAGAACTTCCCAAAAGGTTAAAAATGATTGAGTTGAGCAAAAATCTATGAAACTTAGCTATATACAAACCAAAATACCCAAACAGTTCAGTAACTTACAGAGTTCAAAACAGGAGTGCATTGAATACAACTTTCCTCAAATGACACCCGCTTGAAATTTTAAAGCCAAGAAATAGCTTGGAATATTGGACAAACAAAAAGAACTCTACAATAAAGAATTACTAGGATGACAGAGAAGCAGAAAATACAGATAAGACAATGACTACAAAACATCCATAAGTCAAGAACCAAAGGAAAAAAAAAATACAGATTAGACAAAAGCCCCAAAAGAACTCCTGGAAAAGTAAGAGCAAAAGCTAAAGAAGAGAAAAAAGTGATTTCAAAAATCAAATAAGAGCAGTAGCAGAAAAAAGTTGAAAAAAAATAAGAACTATATAAGAAAGTTATGAAAATAAAAATAAATAACATTTGTACAGTGCTTATTATGTCTTAGACCCTGTATTAAACATCTTACAATTTTTTTTCTCATTTCATCATCCCTACAAGCCTGGGAGGAGGGTTCTATCATTACTGCTATTTTATAGATGAAGAAACGTAAAATAGAGGTTAACAGATTTGTTCGGGGTTACAATGTTTGAGATTGAATTTGAACTCAGATATTCCTGACTCTGGGCCCAGGCTTTATCCACTGCTCCAATTTTCCACCCCCCCTAGAGAATGAATGCTTCAGATAGAGGCAGAGCCAAGATGGCTGAGAGGAAACACATAGCTTTATCTGAGCTCTCTTATATGTCCCTCAATATAACAGCAGATCAAGCCTCTGAACTGATTTTTAAGTGACAGAACCCACAAATATTTAGAGTGTAACATTTTCCAGTAAAAATTAATTTGGAAGAATTTCAGAAATTGGGCATGGAGGGAGATAGCAGTACAGAGACCGAGGGCAGTGTGGATTCCCCAGCTGGGGAATCCACCATGAGCAATCTATTGCAGTGTTTGCTACTCTGTCCTGTTTGCAAGCCAGTAGATAAACAGATTAGCTGTAAGATATCCAACACAAATACAAAAGGCAAACAGTGAGCTACTAACCCCCAGAATATTGTGAGACCTGTCCATGCCCACCCAGCACCAGAAGTTATTCAGCACTGACCAGCATAGCCACTATCACATGTACAGGAAGTTTGGACAATCTCCCCTTTACCCAAAGCAGACCTCAATCTTAAAAAAAAATGAGCAAAAAAGCAAAAAGAACTCTGACCATAAATAGGGTTTTTTGTTTGTTTTGTTTTGTTTTGTTTTTTGTTTTTGTTTTTTGTTTTTTTAATGGAGAAAGAGAATAGATTTCAAACCTTAAGGACATTAAAAGCAGATCATCTGCAGATGAAGCCTTAAAGGGTATATGAATTGGTCACCATCTCACAAGCTTCTCTTGGAAGAACTCAAAAAGGATCTTAAAAAGAGAATTAGAAGAAAAACAGGGAAAGGAAATGAGAACTTTGCAAGAGGGTTTGGAAAAGGAAACACAAAAATTATCTGAAGAAAACTTAGAAAATAGATTTAATGAAATGGGAAAAAAGCATATAAATCCTTACAAAATAGATTTGACAAAATGGAAACAGAAAACAACACCCTGAAAAACAGAATTTGTAAAATGGAAAAAAAATCCATTGAACAAAACAACTCATTTAAAAATTCAATTAGCCAAATACAAAAGAAGCTGAAAAAGGCAACTGAAGAAAATAATTCACTAAAAATTAGAATTGAACAAATGGAAATGAATGACTTAATGAGACATCTAGAATCAGTTAAACAAAACTAAAAAAATGAATAAAAAGAAGAAAATGTAAAATATCTCATTGGAAAAACAACTGACCTGGAAAATAGATCTAGGAGAGACAATCTAAATATTATTAGACTTCCTGAAAACTGTGATGAAAAAAAGAGTCTAGATATCATCTTTCAAGAAATCATCAAGGAAAACTGCCCTGATATCCTAGAACCAGAAGCTAAAATAGCCATTGAAAGAATTTACCAATCACCTCTTTGAAAGAGACAACAAAATGGAAACCCCAAGGAATATTGTAACTAAATTTCAGAATTATTGGTCCAAGGAAAAAATATTGCAAGCAGGCAGAAAGAAAAAATTCAAATACTGAAGAGCCATAATTAATATTACCCAGGACCTAGCAGCTTCTACCTTAAAAGATCGAAGGGCCTGGAATCTGATATCCTGAAACGCAAAAGAACTTGAATTGCAGCCAAGAATCAACCATCCAGCTAAATTGAGTAAATTCAAGGAAGAAGATGGACATTTAATGAAACAAATAACTTTCATTTATTTCTGATATAAAGATCAGAGCTGAACAAAAAAAAAAATTGATCTCCAAATACAGAACTCAAGAGAAGCATTAAAAAAAAAAAAAGGTAAAAAGAAAAGAATTTTTGAAAACTATATATCTCTGTTATGGGTATACTTAAAGAGTGTGGATATAATTTGATTTTATTGTGATAATATAAAAAAGAAATGAGGTATAAAGGGGATTGTTTTGGAAAAATGGGAAAATTGAAGCAAAATGAGCATCTCACAAACAGACAAAGTAGATCTATTATAATTGAGGGAAAGAAGGAAGAGGAATGAACATTGTGTGAATTTTACTCTGATCAGATTTGTCTCAAAGAGAAGATATCAAACATATTTGGTTTTACAGAGAAACTTCTTTCACCTTATAGGGAACTAGGAGGGGAAAGGGGAAAGGATAGGGGTTACTTAAGAGAAAGGAAAACAGAAATAGTAGGGGAAAGCTATAAGAAGGGGGCGGGGCTGTAAAGGGGAGGACTATTTGAGGGAAGTAGTGGTTGGAAGCAAAGTACTGGGGAAGAGAGAAAGGGGGAAAGGAAAGAGAAAAGCATTTGCAGCTACATAATGTTCATGTCTCTGTTCTTTGAAATAGAAAAAATATTAAAGAAACTGTATTCCTTAAACTTGAGCAGTTTATTTTCAATATATTAACTCTTCCCCTAATACAAATACCCAAAGGAATTCCCAGAAGCATTCATATAGCTACTTCATTAGTGACCAACTTCTGAATTAATTTAATCCTATTAAAAAGAAAATGTCCAATGATAGATTTGAACTTCATATCCAGCACTCTTTCTACTGGGTCACCAGATGGCTTGCAGCAGTTAGGGCTAATACATTCACTAATTATTTCATATGATATGAAAAAGTGTTTTATTACTGTTGTTTAGTCATGTCTGATTCTTTGTGACACATTTGGAGTTTCTTGGCAAGAATACTGAAACCGTTTGCCACTTCCTTCTTCAGGAAGCAATCAGGGGGCTAAGTGACTTGCCCAGTGTCACACAGCTATTAAATTTGACCTCATGTGTGCCTGACACCAAATCTAGCACTCTATCTAATGAACTACCAGCTTCATAGGGTGTTCATAGAAAACTAGCAACTCTAGTAGAGAGCTTGCTGAACCTTGTTTAGGGCTGCATGTTCAGTAACTACACCCCAGTAAAACTGTCTTGGCAGATACAATAAACCAGATTGAAGGTAACAAACAGGTCTCAACGCTTTCATGAGTTAGGGGGTTATCTACCCCAAGCATGTGAAGATTTCACCAGAAAAACCACAGGACACAAACAATTTGTTTCAAAAGCCACAAAGCATGTTTAAAACAGGCACTGTGTACCACTTACAGCTTGGTCAGACATTAAAGACACCAACATCATCCACTGCATGCCAAGTCATCACCAATTACCATACTTTGTCTTGTCATTGGACTTTGAAGAATCTGCAAGAGAAAGTGAAGTTGATGGCTTTGTGCAATTGTGCCCCCACTTATATTTAATTCATAAGCAAGTCAAGACATTACCTTATTATGTCATTGGTCCTCTTCAAAAATGAAGGATGGACAACTACAGACTGACTAATGAATATTAAGGCTTAATATAGTTTTGAAATTTAATCATTAATGAGTAGCTAGGTAGTGCAGTGGCTAGAGCACCAGTCTTGAAGTTAGGAGGTCTTGAGTTCAAATCTGGCTTCAGAAACTTACCACTTTCTTAGCTGTGTAACTCTGAGCAAGTCACTTAACCTCAATTGCCTTAGCAAAAGAAAAGAAAGAAATTCAATCATGAAGACTGATCCATCTATATCAATGTTTAGCTAATTACTTTCCATATAATATGGAAGACTGTTAAGTATTTTGACCCCAAAAAACTGTCTGCTATATTTATAAGATTCCCCTGATCTAATAGTATAACTTTTTTAAAAAAGAAAAAGAAATATAATTATATAAATAGATTTGACAAAATGGAAACAGAAAACAACTCCCTGAAAAACAGGGAGCTTTTTGATAAAGCTGTATTGGTTTTTATTGAGCATAATATTCCTAAGTTTCCCTAATGATTTGTAAGGTTTTTAAAAATTTTGTCTGGATCTGTGATTTCATTGCAGAGGACCAACTCATTTAGAAAATTAGATATTATTTTCAAGTATGAGAACTTGCTAAGTGTCACATTGCCATTATATGTCAGAAGTGAGATAAGAACCAAATTTTTCCTGACTCTAAGACCAATTCTCAATTCATTGTGTCATAGTACCTCTCAGGAGCTCAGAGATTAAATGCCAAATATTCTAGATTAGTTTTTTCAGCAATAGAAAGCATTACATTTCTATTAGGCATTAGTACCTAGATGATAATTAAACTCATGAGAGCTGATGAGGCCAGTAAAGGATAAAAAAGAAAAGGAACCAGGAAAGAGACATGAGGAATACTGATAGTTAAAAAGTGTGTATAATAGGGAATAAACCACAAAAGGATATTGAGAAAAAGGTAGAGTCTACAGAATAAAGACCTACGAACCTGCTTTCATTACTAAGTACCTTTTGGACATTTCAAATTACATGTCCTGAAGACATCTCATTATCTTTTCTCACTTTTCCAAATTTACCTATTTCTACCAAAGAACCCCCCATTCTTTGGCAGTGTCTCAGTTTCATATTCTTCTGGCAGGGTGTCAATTTCATAATCTCAGAATTATCCTGAACTCTTCATCCTCCTTCACTACATATACCAATCAATTGTCAAATATCAACATTTTTTACTTCCATAACCTCTCAATCCAACTGCTTGTTTCCACTCATAAAATTACCATCTTAGTTCATGTAACTATTACATTTCACCTAGATCATTCCAATGGGTCCTAATTGCCTTTTACTACCTCAGGTCTTGGTTTACTCTAAAACTTCCTACATACTGCCAAATTGATTTTCTTTAAGTGTTTAGCTAATCAGGTCAACTTCCCTACTTAATAAACTCTAAGGACTCCCTCTTGCTTCCAAGGTAAAATATAAAACCTTTTTATTAATTTTAAAGCTCTCCACAATCTGGACCCAATTTATCTTTTCAGACTCATATGACATTTCCCCTTTTATACTTTACCATCAAGCCAAGCTGGCATATCCTTTCTTCTATCCTACATACTTAGGATATATGCTCTCTACTTTATTCAGTTCCTCTTTTCAAAGCCTCAACTAAAGCATACTTTCTACATGATGCTTTTCCTGATATACCCAACTAGTGCTCTCCCTACTAAAAATCTTATACTTCTTCTGCTTATAGGTATCTTTATTTTTATTCATTATATGTTTACATGTTATTATCTCCTCCATTAAAATATAAATCTCTAAGAGAAAGTATTGTTTCTCTCTCAACATCCAGAAGGGTCTGTAACACTAGAGTCCCTTATAAAATATTCACTGATTGACTTATTATCAACTTCCTTTTTAGAAGTTTGAAATATGTTTTTCTTCTTCAGTCCTCTAGAACATATTTTATTCTTCCAATCATCCAGATATCACCAATAACAAATTAACAACCACATCAATCAGTTATTTCACGAGCCTAAGATATAGTTCAGCTGGGCTAGTGACTTGAATTTATTGAGGATCTCTAGATCATCTCCTTATTTCCTTTATTCTGTTCCTAATGAATAAAATTTATTTTGTTTTTCAAGTCCAAGAATCATTCTATTTAAAACAAAAATTGGCGCAAATTAAACTTTTATTATGTCCCTTTCATTACTATCCTTAATATTTCATCAACCTTGAGAATCAGTTCTATTCCTCCTTAGTCCTAGTCTTGCCTCAAACATAGGTTCAAAAATCCACTTTCCTGTTCTTAGCATTTCTTGTCAATTTCAGTTTATTCCACCCTATATAATTACTAACAGCATTTTTATGCTACTGTGTTGTACTTCTCCTTGCTTCTATCATCTATTCTTTTAAAATTTCAGTTTGAATTTGTCCATGAGTTCTCAATGGATTCACAGTCATTTGGGGAAGTTATTTCTTATTTTCTTCAACAGAAAAATACTATTTTTAGGTTTTCCAATTTATTTTGTTCCAGTTTCCCATTTCATAGTATTAAAATGCTGCCTTTTTCCTGGTCTTTGATGCTTTTTGGAAGTCTGCTTTGCCAATATGTAAGATTTTGCAATGTTTTCCTTTCCTTTCTCTCATAAATTTTATTGTGGAGTGAGCTCATGCTTGCCAATGATTGGGAAACCCATTATTTTTGTCACACATATGGCAATTTGACACACACACACATGCAATTTGAGTAGCATAAATGGAAATTTCTCTAACTTTTTAGACAATATAAGTTTATGTTAAATTTGCTGATTTTACCCTATACATAATTTATTTTTATTTTAAAATTATTTTTGTTAGTTACCTGTCATTTCAAGTACTTGAGAAAAATTTTTTCCCTAATTCAAATATAACATTCAGCAAAGCAAAGCTTGAAAAAGTATTTAATTTTGTGCTTTATGGCAAATTGCAATTTAGTTAGCTTTTTGTGTATTGTAATTCATAACTAAGATTTAATCATAGTAGGAATACTGCATTTGCCAATTCCTTTCATAAATGTGTACTGACAATTCATTTCCAATCCCAAATCTTTGAGTTGCTTAGGATACTTAAAGAAAAACAAAACTACTTTCCCATAGTCACATAGGTACAATGCATTAAAAGCAGTATTATACTTGAATTCAGTCTTCCTGACAACAAGACCATGCAAATTAGTAAAATATGCATATAGATAATTATGATTTCTAGAGAAATTCATTTAAAGGCAAAATAAAATAATTTCTATATTTTATGGTATTTTGGTTGTGAAATAATAGCTAAGTTTCAGTATAGTTTTATCATTTATTCAAAAGTTGGGAAACATGATGTTATTTGGTGCCATTATAAATTTAGACACTAGAGAACTATGAAAATTAATTAATATGTTTCATGAAACAACAGTTATTATTTAAAGTTAATTATTTAGTGTTATGAGACTAAAGTATACCTGAAGTTTAAAGTGTTCTTTCATACCTTAGATTTTTCTGGAGCAAATAGATTTCTTTACCCTTTTATACTATAATTCTATACATATATACATACATACATGTGCTTATATATATGTATATATATATATACATACAAATATCTATAGATCCTATTCATTTTGGGGATTGTAAGCTCACAGTAGCAGAGACTATCATAATTTTTCATTTGTAGATTCCTAGAAATCAATTGTCCAGTGTTTATTAAGCAGCTATTACTCTAAATGTGTATGGTACTGTGCTAGCCATACAAAGATATGAAATTCCTGATTCTACTAATTGACTACTCTAAATTAAAGGGTCATATATCTGGCAGACCACAGGGAGTTCACAACACTCCTTAATGTAGCCCAAACTAGATTAAAATATAACTAGGAAGTATTTACTAAAATAAATGGAATACAATAAAATAAAAATAATACTATATTTTTAAATTGAGTCTATATACAATCTGCAGGAATTCTTATGTTTGGATTAATGGTCCCCATTTTTATGTTAATTTAACACTATTACTCTAGATTACAAGCTAGAGGAAAGCAAGGATTTGTTGTATCAGCTACCCAAGAGAGATTGTTATTTACGTGGAAAATTAATCTAAATGTTAAAGTTAAGGAATAAGAAATGTAAACATCAATAACTTCTTCCCAACAGAGTTGGATCCATGGTGAGTCTCTTGCCAGTTTTTACCCCTGCCTTCTTAATAAGGTTCTTAAAATCTTAAAATTGGAAGGGAAATCCTGTTGTAACATGCAACACTGGTGAAATTGATGAATATTAATTTATTCCCTGAATCTGTAGAGAATGATCTGTGCAAAATCATACTCAGAAATTATCTCAAGAGCTTAAAAAATACAAAGTAGTTTAGAAACAAATGTCCATGTTTTTTATCTATTCAACAGAAACTTCTACACCAGGGATAAAGCCTGACCTCACTGAAATCATTTCCCTTCAAGGATAATTGTCAGTGCAGAATCTTTAAAAGTGCCACACTGGAAGGTAAGTATATAATTCAGTATCCTGATTTGTCTTTCCAAAGTGATAGTTATATGATCCAAAATCTTTGTGACATACTCACTTCCTGTTTGGATCAATCTATCCCTAATATGAATGTAAAAATACCTGGAGCAAAAAGAAAAAATGTACAGATATAATCAAAATTTCAGGGGCTCAAATTCCTCAGTATTTATCATTTTTCAGTGACTTATTTTAAACCGAGAACTTCTAAGCAGCCATCAAATTCCTTGGTGCACAGTGCTTTCCTGTCTTTGAAATGCAGAGCAAGGTCCTAGTCTCTACTCTGGCATTCAGCACAGAAAACTAATAGACTATTTGTAAAGCTTCATGAACACAGACAATCAAAACTCAGTCCATAATTGTACCTGATCTAAAGCTATATTATATAGCAGCAGTCACCAAAACCATTTGGTATTGGCTAAGAAATAGACCAGTCAATCAGTGGAACAGATTAGGTACAAAGGACAAAAAAGGGTACATCTATAGCAATCTAGTTTTTGACAAACCCAAAGATCCCAACATTAGGAATAAAAATTCATTATTTGGAAAAAACTGTTGGGAAAACTGGAAATTAGTATGACAGAAATTAGATATGGATCCACACTTAATACCATATACCAAGATAAGATCAAAATGGGTCCATGATTTAGGCATAATGAATGAGATCATAAATAGATTAGAGGAACAGAGAATAGTCTACCTCTCAGACCTGTGGAGGAGGAAGGAATTTATGACCAGAGGAGAACTAGAGATCATTATTGATCACAAAATAGAAGATTTTGATTACATCAAACTAAAAAGTTTCTGTACAAACAATACTAATGCAAACAAGAAAATATATAGAGAACTGACCCTAATTTATAAGAAATCAAACCATTCTCCAATTGATAAATGGTCAAAGGATATGAACAGACAATTCTCAGATGATGAAATTGAAATTATATCCACTCATATGAAAGAGTGTTCCAAATCACTACTGATCAGAGAAATGCAAATTAAGACAACTCTGGGATACCACTACATACCTGTCAGATTGGCTAAGATGACAGGAACAAATAATGATGAATGTTGGAGGGGATGTGGGAAAACTGGGACACTGATACATTGTTGGTGGAGTTGTGAAAGAATCCAGCCATTCTGGAGAGCAATTTGGAACTATGCCCAAAAAGTTATCAAACTGTGCATACCCTTTGATCCAGCATTGCTGCTATTGGGCTTATATCCCAAAGAAATACTGAGGAGGAGAAAGGAACCTGTATGTGCCAAAATGTTTGTGGCAGCTCTTTTCGTAGTGGCTAGAAACTGGAAGATAAATGGATGTCCATCAATTGGAGAATGGTTGGGTAAATTATGGTATATGAAGGTTATGGAATATTATTGCTCTGTAAGAAATTACCAGCAGGAGGAATACAGAGAGGCTGGGAGAGATTTACATGAACTGATGCTGAGTGAAATGAACAGAACCAGAAGATGGCTGTATACTTCAATGTTGTTTGCAGATGTATTCTGATGGAAGTGGATTTCTTCAACATAAAGAAGATCCAACTCACTTCCAGCTGATCAATGATGGACAGAAACAACTACACCCAGAGAAGGAACACTGGGAAGTGAATTAAATTGTTAGCACTACTGTCTATCTACCCAGGTTACTTATACCTTCGGAATCCAATACTTAATGTGCAACAAGAAAATGGGATTTACACACATATATTGTATCTAGGTTATACTGTAACACATGTAAAATGTATGGGATTACCTGTCATCTAGGGGAGGGAGTAGGGGAAGGGAGGGGATAATTTGGAAAAATGAATACCAGGGATAATGTTATAAAAAATTACTCATGCATATATACTGTCAAAGATTTATAAAAAAAAAAAAAAACTCAGTCCATAATCAATGAGTTAGAAATATAGATGATAAGTACAGCTGAAATTTTCTTCTTTTGCCTTTCCTTGAACCCTGGACCCTTTTTGCCTTTAGTGCTTCATTGTCTGACTCAGAAGTTCACTCTTCAGTCATATCTCAGAGGAAAGCAAATCTTAAGTTTAATTGCCCTATATTATTGATAGTGTGGAAGTGGAATTATGAATCCAGAGGACAAAGAGACAGACTCAATGGGGACCAAGAGAGCCATAATTTATAAATCTCCCACTATACAAAATTTCTCTGGATGAGAATAGTAACATAGAAGGTTTTTTTAATATGTTGCTTTTCTTTCATTTTCACAGATCATACCTAAGCAATGTTCACAAGAAATCATTCCACAGTGACAGAATTTATTCTTGCGGGGCTGACAAGCTGGCCAGAGCTCTAGCTTCCCCTCTTTCTCCTCTTTCTGGGCATTTATCTGGTCACTGTGGTGGGGAACTTTGGTATGGTAATATTTATTGGCCTCAGTTCTCACCTTCATACTCCCTTGTATTATTTCCTTAGCTGTCTATCCTTTATTGATCTCTGTCATTCAACTGTCATCACTCCCAAAATGCTAGTAAATTTTATTGTAGAAAAAAAACATCATTTCTTACCCTGAATGCATGATTCAGCTCTATTTTTTCCCTCATTTATGTAATTGCTGACTGTTACATGCTGGCTGTGATGGCATATGACCGTTATGTTGCTATCTGTAGACCCCTGCTCTATAATGTCATCATGTCCCCACAGATCTGCTCTGGACTAGTAAGTGTGGTATACATAATGGGCTTGCTTGGTGCCACAGCTCACACAGGCTGTATGCTTAGAGTGTTCTTTTGCAAGAAAAATGTCATCAATCATTATTTCTGTGACCTTCCTCCACTTTTGAAGCTATCCTGCTCTAGTACTTACATCAATGAAACAATGATTCTATTCTTTGGTTCATTAAATATTTTTGCTCCTGTAGTAACCACCATTGGCTCTTATGTATTCATTATTGCCAGCATCCTCCGCATCCAGTCCACTGAAGGAAGGTCCAAAGCTTTCAGCACTTGCAGCTCCCATATCATGGCATTTTCTCTTTTCTATGATTCTACAGCATTTATGTACCTGCAACCTTCTTCTGTCAGTTCTATGGACCAAGGGAAGGTGTCCTCTGTGTTTTACACCGTAGTGATACCCATGCTGAACCCTTTGATCTACAGTCTGAGGAACAAGGATGTCAAAATTGCCCTGAGGAAAATTCTAAAGAGAAGTAAATTCTGGTGAAGTTGAGAGATAATACTGCAGTGTTAGTAGAAGATTTTTAGTGCTATTTTATGAGAAATAAATCATTATTCCATCCTAGACCCTATTCTCTCTATTCTATTCCATCAATTGAGTCTATTCTTCCCATAATCCTTTTCCTTTTATCTCCCTCCAACATTACTTCCTCTTTCATCTATATTGGCAGTGCCTTTAGGAATCATTTTAAAGTATTTCTAATAATATGGAATAGCCACATATTGAATCTTAGGTCCAATGAGCTACTGACAATTTAAGAAGTAAATGACAGAGTAGTTACAAGAGCATTCTACACTCTACACTATATATTAAAATATAATTGTTCTGTGTTCCTGTACAGTTTCTTCAGATGAAGATGCACTTTCTTGTTATCATTGCAAAAGGCTATTTGTCTATATTTATAAGCTTTGCCATATCTCTAATGTGATCAGTCATCTGCTTAGTAAGACTGCTTAGCCTGGAATTAATTTTATTATTTCATTCAGCTTACTTTCAAGATTCATGGACTATATTGCCTGTCATTCCCATTTCTCTCTTGTCCATTCTACTGCTTTTGTATATTTATGCACTTAATAAAGGAATCTTTGTTAAGTTTCTTATATTTGTAAACTCAAGGACTCCTCAAACTCTGCTAATCAGAATTCTGCCCTAGCTTTTCAGTATTAAGTTTATTATCATCAAATTAGGCTATGAATGTCCTCTTGCTAGGTAAAAACTTTCTGTACTCTTGTTAACCTTATGTATCCTTGAGCCCCTCTTTAGATCAAGAAACAAATAATTATAAATTTGCTGCTACGTTATGGTATATATCTTATTTTGAGTTATCTGGAACTAAATATACAGTTTGCTTATATTAGGGGAACTGAGGGAATTAGAACAGTAAGTTATAATAGGAATTGAGTAAACCATATTGATTATCAATTGTGAAGGTAGTTCAAGTTCTAATAGGCCTGGTCTAATTTCTGTCTTGTGAGAAAACTTTATTCAATTATGGGAATTGTGATAGGATCTTACTGCATTGTTGGAACCTAACTCTGCATAGCTGGGAGCTGCCCTTCTTCTACCTATTATGCTGACCAAAAATCAGTCATATCCAAAGATTGATATATAATTATACAACTCAAGCATTATATATAGCTCAATATAATTTTCAAGCAACTAAATACAGTTCTGAAAACTAGTCCCATATTGTTCAATCAGGCTTTTTAATAATCTTTTGAATTTAGACACTCTTGAGAAGAGAGACGACTCTTTTTTTCTGATTTCAGGGAATTATAGCTGTTTTTGTTTTTCCCCTTCTAACTTGGAAAATTCTTAATCTTTCCTTCAATTAGAGATCAGAATTTTGTATTCTGATTAACTGTTTTATTTTAATTAATTCTTCTTATTTTATTAGCTGTTTTTAATGCATGGAAATTTGTTTCTCCTTGTATTTGGAATCTGGTTTTAAGGTAAGGAGACCCAGTCCCAATTGGTTAGGTAATTGGCATGTATTGTTTAATAAATCAATATACTCTAAAGTCAAGCCTTTCTTTCCTCAGTATTTTCTCTTTCACTCACTAGTGCAGATATCAGATATGCTATTCAAATCTACAGTGTATATATAGATGGTCTCCACTTGTAGTTTTCTCAAAGTAGATTTATGGAGTTTCTGGTACACAAACCATCAGTTTATATACTTGGCTTACCATTTTGGGAGATGGTTGTGAGATATATGTTCTTAGGCACAGGTAGTATACTTATAATTTAATTTGGGTCCTATAACTCCTAGATCTGACTTTCTTCATGGAGAAAATCAGTACAAAAAGTGAATTTTCCTTCTTGTAAATGGTCAATGCTAACAATATTTATTGTTAGAAAAAAAAATTTGTGGCTAGGTAAAAGTAGGTTTCTTATCTTTTCACATCTATAGCTATGAAGATAGCCTTCTTCCTGACTTAAAAAAGGGAAAGTCCAACCTTAACTCCACATATTTTTTTCTCTGACCATTAATTTTCAACATTATTTGCTTTCTGAGAACCTATTTTAATAAAATAACAATTCTATTATCCTCTTTTCCTAAGATTTTCTTCTTGTCATATTTGTATAAATTAAAGTTAAAATTAATTTGTATTAACTTATTTGAGCATTTGTTAATAATTTGTTAACAGAATTTGTTCATAGCATTTCTTTATTGATAGAATGCAAGAAAAGCAAGAATAGAATTGCTATAGCAAAATGATGCATGTTGTTATCATTCCAGTTTCCTAATCAATGCTACTTTAGAAGGCATCTTCACTCATATTCCTGTTCTCCATTAACATATAAATCCTCCCATTGATTCAACATACTATTATTTACTTGTGGTTGAGCTAAAAAAGGCCAGAGCCAAGCAAGGTTGGGTCACACAGTGCTGAGTCAAGAGGTTTAAGAAATTATATATCCTATCCCTATAACATCCAGATGACGATGTAAGAAATGTATGTGCCATAGGTATAGAACTGAGATTTTAATGGTATGGAGAATTTCTGGAAAGTATTATATATTCATTAATGTAAAGTTTGGAGTAGAGATGGAGATGGGATTCAGGAAGTTGGAAGAGATTTAGAATTTCTTAGGCACATTTTGCAATAAGTATCTGTTCATCAGTCATATAGAACAAGATAGATTCCTTGGGTAAATAACAGAAGATAGAAGGGACAAATATTTTTTATTTTATTAATTTTTATTAATATTTTTATTAACATGAGTACCTTACAGCCATGATTTTTTTAAACAACATGTAGAATATAAGTTTATTCTGTGTAGAGATCATCTTGGTGGCTTTTTTGTTCCTATGATTTAGCTAAGTGCCTTAAAATAGTATATTCATAATATCATATGCCATGTCCATAGATAGCATGTCAAAAAGTTGTTGTTAGTTTACTAGGAGTAAGAAAGAAATCTAGTGTTATCTCTCTAACAAGAATGTAAGCAAGGAAAAGATCTGATTAGCATAGATATTGGCAATTGCTAGGAGATGGGGAGAGATGGATGGAAAGAGAGAGAGAGAGAAAGAGAGAGAGAGGGAGGAAGAGGAGGGGAGGAGGGGGGGAGAGGGAGAGAGGGAGAGAAGGAAGGGAAAAGGGAGGAAAGGAGGAAGAAAATTAATAATAATTACTCAGTTTGTAGATATTTAAAATTCTTTCAGATAAATGTATGTCTTCTTGACTTAATTTTTGTGGCAGGTGTTTTGCAATTTTGCTTATATAATTCCTGACTTTCCTTTGGTAGATAGATTCCTAAATATTTTATACTATTGACAGTTATTTTGAGTGGAATATCTCTTTGTATCTCTTGCTGTTCCATTCAATGTGCAATGCTAGTGCATTATACTTCTGCATAATTCCTGATTTTCATGAGATAAAATTTGAATTGGTTCTTTTCATCCAACAGGCCCCACGATTCTTGGGCTTCAGCTGAAGGCTCATAACTATTCTTCTGTCTTTGAAATGACAGGAATTTTCCAGTCTCTGAATCTGTGTTTGGGTGGTTCTTTTGGAGGTGTACATTTTTTCTCTTTTTCCCTTTCCCTGGCTTTCCTGATTGGCCTTTTGATTGGGTCTCTCATCACTACTTAATACGTACCAGCCTAATTCTTCCTGGGAACTCATCTGTTTTTGAGGGGGATGAGATTTAGTTGAATTTTTATTGCCAAATTTTACTGGTGACAATTTCCTTTAGCAAGCAGCTTTCTAGGCATTACCAGGTGTATTTTAGACTATTCAGTGACTCTCATCCAAAATTGGGTAAGAGGTAAAAAATTTCTCAATGCATATCATTTTATCTTTTTTCCCTTTTTCATAACTGCCTTCCAGAGATATATTTCTGTTACATAACTGCCTTTTACTTTGAGTTACTTTTTCACATCTTACAAGGCTTAGATTGAGAAGTAATGGGCAGTTCTAGTTCCTGTTCTATCACAAACATTGCTGTGAGACCTTAGGTAAATCTATCTCTAGATCTTAGTTTCCCCATGCCTTGCAATTCTGACATCCTCCCCTAATTTGCTGAAGCCAAAGCAAGTCTTTTCTATCAATTTTATAAAATGTGCGATTATGAAAACAATTTTAAAGCAATAGAATTATGAACCAATTATCCAATGACCAATCATGATTCCATAGAATTGATAAGGAAACATACTGTCTACCTCCTGATACAAGTGATGGATTTAAAATACATAATCAGACACATATATACATACACATTATATATATATATATATATATGTTATATGTAATATATGTATATACATATGCATATATGCACACATATATGTGCTTGAACACAAATAAATATACACATATTTTAACTATACTTATATATATGCAATAAGAAAAATAATTTGCTTGATTTCATATTTTATAAGAAATTAGCCTTTCTCTTTTTACTCCCCAGTGGAGAAGAGGTTAGAGAAAGAAAAATAGATTTATGTGAATTAAAAATGATCTAAAACTGTACAGAAAGGGTAATTACAGAGGTGAAATGCCACATAAATTTTCAGATGAGGTCACTATATGATTAGCTTTGCTTAATAGTTTTATTTTATTAATGTATGCAATCCATAAGTGCAATGCAAAAACAAAATGCATCAATGAAGCCTGAAACCAAAACAATAATCTGTATGCAACACATATGTGAATATTGCATATTCTTCTCTATGAGGAAAAATGACAGAATTGGTGAATATAAAGTAATGCCCAGATACAAGTCTTTAGGGACTTAAGCCAGTTGTACCATTAGGGAACATTAGCTCACCTGTAAAGCAAAGAAACATGATCTATGATCAAGAATTCCATAGCCAATTTAAAACTTCCTCTGTTTTTACCAGATCTCTTGAGGGTACTCAACAGGCTTTTTAATGGCAGGAGAGGTAGATTTACTCATATCTTCTCTAAGGACAGTGATTAGGAGAATTTTTTTAGGAGAGCTGTCTATGCATAAGGCAAGCCCTTTTACAGAAGTATTGATTTCATCTAGAACTGAAATACTTTTATTCGAGTTGAATGTTTTAGCCAATGAATCCTTCAAATTATAGTCCAGTGAGATTGGCATCAATTCTTGGCAAAAGTTTACAGCACATTATTAAAGAGATGCTTTCAAAATACTTTCAAAAAACAAAGCCATGGTCACTATGGTCCAAAATGCATTAAATTTTAAAGACAAGTCTATATGAGACTGTTTTTTTTTTCCTGTAGGAAAGAATGTTTACATGTATAACTCAGACATTTTGACATTGTTGTCTTCTTTTTTGTTTGTCTTTTGATCTTCCCTGTCACCACAGGGGTTTTCTATATTGAGGGCTTTTTTTTGCTTCTTACACATTTTAAGATAATTACATGACTTAAAGTTGAGCTCTGCTTCTAGGGAACAAGGGATACTGTCCCAAGCTTCTTGTGATGGAGAATGGAGGCCTGATCACTGGATTCCCCGCTATGTTGGGGTGGCCTGGCCTAATTATGCCTATTGTGTAAAGGTTCCACACTCACATTTGCTTCCTACACTGGAGTTGGAAGCTTCATATTTGACCTGCTTTGTCACTAGATCAAGAAGCCTTCAATAGCTATTCTGTTGCTATGGCTATGAACCTCCTACTGGCTTGACTGGACACCAATTGCACTGGGCTGGGCTCTCCTTTTTCCAAGTGAGACAGACCTTTCCTGAAGTCCTATTAAATTATTTTAAGCTGGAAAATTGTTTCGCTTCATCTTTTTGTATGTTCTTTTGATCCAGAATTCATTTAGAAGCTTAATTTCACATTATTTCTGAAGAGAATTAAATATAGTTCAGGTACTTTCCTGTTTTTTCTCTACCATTTTGGTTCTATCTCTCTTCAAAGATTCCATCGGTTTTAAAAATGAGGAATTTTGGGTCTAGCATTTAAAATGCTTTGCTGAAGATAACATAGGTAGCCTTAAGGGTTACTGATTACAGAATAAGCTCTTTAAGAGCTAGGATGGTAGGTAGAATTAGAATATTCTCCCACAATAGATTTACCTCTAATATTTTGAGAAATTTTGATTATAATTATGTGGAGATGTTCCTTCTCTGAAAACTTAGACTTCACAGTATGAGAGCAGGTTGAAGTGAATAAAACAACCTAGATATTATTAGGTATGCAGATGCTATGAATGAACTTCCACTGTGAAGTCCTACAGAATGGATGACCACCCCAGGTCTATGTTACAGAAATTGAAGTCTTAGATAGAAAATGAAAAGGAAAATCCTTATTCATAAAGAATTTACAATATAGGGTTAAACAGCAGATCATTTGGTGATTTCAACTAGTGGTCCGAAGGATAAACCATCAAGGCATATGATAATTCAGTTGACGTTGGAAAGCAATATAAGGCAAATGGTTCATGATCAATGACTATTCTTACATACAAGCATAAAGTAAATATTTTACTCTCCATAAATGCAATTAAGATTTCAGTATTATGCTAGTGCACAAAGCACAAACTCTTCAGTGCGTCATTCAAGGCTCTTTTCAACCTACATTTCTAGTTAATTACATTTTTAGTCTTATTTCACACTATTGTATTCTCCATAGTCTACATTTACTCAAATGTAATAGCCCCTGTTACTCATCCTCCTTCTATCCTTTCATGCTTCTAAACAATATCCAATCCCCATTATATTCTTCACTTCACTAGCTTCACTCCACATAACCATTACTTAGGGAAACAATATTTAGGGAAAAGGGTAGGGAAAATACTACCAATTCCAAATTCTCCAGGACTAGTTCTGCTTCTAGACCACCTCCTGAATTCACATACCAGAAAGCAGCTACTGTGGGAAAGGGACGAGCCATCCCCATCATCTGCTGACTAATTGCCATTCACAAGAGACTCATCCCAACCAAACTGAAATAGCAATATAGAAAAATATAAGACACCATATTCCAGGCAAATAAAACTACTTCAATTACTACCTCTCTTCAGACTCCAATGGAAACAACCTAGCGCTCTGAATCCAAGAAACCTTAGAATAGCAGTGCCCCATCCACCAAATTGACAGATCTGCTTCCAGCTCAGATCCTGTAGTCATCATCCCAAGGAACAACTCTTGTGGAAAACAATAACCTGATGTTTGCTTCTACTTGGGCTGCCATCCTTGCCCTCATGAATCTCAAGTATCAAAGTTACAGAAAACTCACAAAATAAGCTTCTTGTGACCAAATCCCTTGGACAAATATTTCAAAATCAGAAATATATATTTATCACTTGAATAATATTAAAGAAGACACATTAATACCTATTCTGTCACTGCATTATAAGAGCCATAGAACCTTTCCATCTGACTTCCAAATGAAAGTTCCTAAGTATATTGTCTCCCTATTACAGTGCATACTCCTTGAAAGCAGGAATAGTGTCTTTGAAAAAAAAATAATGCTTTGATGGCTTAACAAATGCTTTCTCATTCATTCATTCACTCAAAAAACAATGGGCAAGTTAGCAAGAACAATGGCTATGGACAGCAACCCTGGGAATTTCACCATCTTCTTTCAAATTCAGAATTTTTTTTTTAAGTAGAGCAAGCTCTCCTTTCTTTTCTATTGGTGATATAAATTCCAGTGCCTTCTGTATCAAATAGGTATTTAATATATGTTAATAGAATTAAACATTAGACCTCATGGTCTTGGAATGTAAGAAAGCCTTTTAATGGAGAACCAACAGGACTATTCCAGGATAGTTTTCCTTGTGCATCTCTGTATTTTCTTGTATTTATATTTTCTTGAGGATGCCTTACATTCTAGAATGTGCTGCCTTGGATACAATTTCTGAAAGAACTTGAGCAATATTGGATTTGGGTCAAAAGGCAAACAACATCTGGAATTGACAGCACAGTCTCAGATATTTCCTGTTATCTTATTAGGTCTGTGTTAGAAGTTCACCCCTTGAAGAAAGAATTCAGTGGAAAATGTAAAGGGAACTGTTTAGACAGAGACTGGCCTTTCAAATGTTGTTCTTAATTCTCATTGCAGATTAATATAAGTTTTTGAAGTAAATGACTCTTCTAGGTTTGTTTTTTAAATTTGTGTCATCAATAATTAGCACAATATCTTGCACATAGTAGAAGTTCAATAAATATTTATTAAAGTTGTGAGAAATTTGTTAAAGTTGTTGAGAAATGGATGGACATTTGATTTATATAATTATGGAAATTAAATTGGAGAAATGAAATGAATTAGAAAATTGAAACTCACAAAAATATCAAAGAATAAGTAGGGGTGGAGATTTTAGCTTTGAACAGGAACCCTCTGAACTTTGTCTCCATAAGAATATAGGTTCCTGGGGGAGCAGCAACTGGCTTTTTTAAGTCAGGGATGGTAGCCTGAGTTTTGAGAAGAATCCTTTGTTCTTTACTCCTAGATATCCTTGGTTATCTTTCCCCAGATAATGTAAGCCCCTGGAGCACAAGGATTGCCTATGTGATAAAGACAGGGAGTTCCCTGTTAGTCAAGGAAGAATTGGGAGAGTGGAGAAGTGACCAATAGCAGGAGCTCAAAGAACCTAGGAAGACTTGCTTTGGCAATTTTTTGCTTTAAATTGAGTATACTACATACTTATAAAGGACAATGGTAACCTGTTTTAAGGATCCTATCTAATCCAGGATTCTGAAGAAAGAAATAGGGCTAACTAAACCCCCAAAAAAGCTTTGATCTGACTTCTGTGTGTTCCCATTCTATAGAATTGAGGTTCAACCCATTCTTGCAAAATAGATTTCTCCTGCATTCATCAGTGAGTTGGTGGGGTTCAAAATCATAATGATGGAGGGATCTCCAATACTGTCTCTGTTTGACTTGGGGGGGGGTGAGGTAGAAACTGATAGAAGAGATTTTCCTTGAACCCTTCCCTCTGCAAAAGACCAGCCCCAGGGAATTAAGACAAGTAGTTTTATTCTGTTATCCTGGAGGAGACCATCATATCCTTCCCATTGATAACACACTACTAATTACACCCTTTATTGAATTGGAGATTAATCCAGGGATACTCATTAAAATTTCTACTCAATTTGGGAAGATCTCTATCAGATTTCAATTCAAACTGCCCCCAGTCTCTAGCCAAAGTTTCAGTTATAAAAAAGGATAACTAGGCTCAACTCCCTGCAGAGGCCAAAGCAGGAATCATGCCAGGCCAAGGGACCTCCCTTGGCATAGCTGCCTGTGAGGAGCCTCTGCCTGCGGAGGAGGCATTCTCTTCTCAGTGCCAGCCCCTCTTTATCTCTCTCACCTATTTCCCTTACAGGACCATACTCCTCTTTACCTCTCTGTCAGGATTTCTCTGCTAGGAACTTTATCTTTCTTTGCCAGGACTCCCCTGCTAGACCTTTACTTTTCTGTCAGGACCTTGCCACTAAGAAAGTCAGCCTTCCTAATAAAGGCTGGCTCCAACAATAAACTTCTTTTGCCAGTCTAACTTTTCGGGTTTGCAAATTCTTTTACGAAGAACCTACACTGACCAGAAGGAGGTTTCCATAACTCTCTGCCCTGTGCTGAATCTCATCAATTACATGTAAAATCTCATCATTACATGTAAAAGTATGTATGTAATAAAGGATACTAGAATTTTTAAGATGAATATATATATATATATATATATATATATATCATTGATTTCAGAATACTTTGTTCTTTATCATACATAGAAAACTATTTTCTTATATTAATGAATTCATAGTAAAATGAAAGATTCCAATGGAGTTGCCCTTTTTAAAACCTTCCTAGAACACAGAAAAATTTTAACCTTTTCCACTCTAGTTCAGATACTTATGGAAATGAATAGAGACGATGTGTTTGGGACAGGTACAGCACCAAAAGTTGAGATTGATGTTTAAGCATTAAATGTTGGAATTCAATCAAAATGGCCATTCTCTTTGGCAAAAGGATAGGTTTATTTAGGAGAAGAGGTTATACAGAAAAATGAAGAGATACAATAGACAATAGCAATGGTAAATCTGAAATACAATTGGGAGAGCATATAGTTAGATACCATAAGGCATGGAGAAGGGATTAGAAGAAACACCATGAGACAGAATGCTGTGGCAGGTTTATTTCAAAAGGGATTCAGCAAAGATAGTGTAAACCATGGATAGATTTATAGAGGGAATTTAACTTGTGGGGTTTCACATAACTTGGATTTCTGACTGGACACATCAATGTAAAACTACCCAGGACCCCTACAAATGATCTCTCTGCCAATCCCCAGGTCCTAGTAGCCCAGGACCTCATCAGAGCTTTAATTAATTTAATTACACTTTGCATTAGCAGATATGGATAATTACAACACAAAGCAACATTTTCTCATAAAAATGTCCAAGGAGAAAGCATGCTTAGCTAAAGTTTATATCAAGAAAGAGTTCAATGTGTTACTGAGCTGCAAACTCAACATTAGTCAATAATGCGATATGACAACCAAAATATTAATATACTACATTAAAAGAGTCATAGCATCCAAAACCAAAGAGTTGATAGAACCACTGTGTTCTGTCCTGATCAGGTCACATATGGAGGATTGGTCTCAATAGCAGGTGTTTTTTGTTTTTGTTTTTTTTTAGGAAGGACACTAATAAACTGAAGTGTCCTCAAAATAAACCAAAATAATGAGAGAGGAATCAAAATCATGCTATACAAAGATGAGATGAAATAACAGTGGGATGGGAATGAGAGTATCCTGGAATAGATAAGATTTGAGCAGGAAACAAGATAGCTGTCTTCAAATGTTGAATGAACTGTCTTGGGAAATAACAATTAGATTTGTTTTGCTTGGGCCCAGAGGACTAGATTAGAAGCATGTGTGGAAGTTTCAGACAGGCAGAGACTTGGTGTTTGGAATTCTTACATTTAAATGTATCAAACAGTATAATAAGATGTCTTATGAGGTAACAAGTTCTCTTTCACTAAAGATCTTCAAGTCTTCAAGTAAAGCCTAGAAGATTTGTTAAAGATTTTGTAGACAAGATTCTCAGCAAGTTACAACTTGGCAAAATGACATAGGTGATTAATCACTAAAGTGAGGCTAGATGATTTTCAACGTCCTTTTTAAATCCCAAATTCTATGACCCTAGGATCCTAAATGTGTTTCCAAAAGAAAGCTAAGGAAACCCAAGAGTCAGTAATGCCATATAATGTACATTTCTATATAGTTGGGATTCAAAAAACATATTTATATTTTTTGCATTGGGATCCTCATCCTTGAACACAAGGGGACATCTGGTATTTCTGATTAACATAAAGTTAGAGAAACATTTCCCAGATATTGACTCAGACACAGTTCTCTAAAGATATCAACTTTTAAATACCAGCAACTTTTCTTCCCAGGGATTCTAGGAATTTTTTTACCATACAGGTCTCATTGCAGTGCTGAAATTGTAGACAAATGCTTCATTCCACATGTAGTCTGAAATGGTAGAGTGAAGAGTGATGATTAAAATGGATACCCAGTATAGAAACACAGGAATGTATTCAAATTAGAACATGTGAAAATGCAGGAAACAGCTAAAGAATCACACAAGGTTATTTAATTCAGCCCTCTGCAGCAAGGCATAATTCAACTTAATATTTTCAAAAATTCTAGGCAAGATATGTTATATTTCCCTAATGCCTTTCATATCTATGATGTAGTGTAGTCAAAAGAACACTGGACAGAGCTGTGTTTGGATCCACATTTACTATGTGATCCTGGACAAGTCATTTAAACTCTATGGGGTTTGTTTATTTACCTGTAAAATGAGGGAGGAAGAGATATCATAACTTGACTAATCTCTTCCAGCTTAAATATATGATGCTATAATTTGTGATTCTTCATGCTGTAGTGTTGGGACCCTGGATATCTTAGAATCAGCCAGAGTAAGGATAAGCAAAATCTTTATTCTTGTTTTTTTGGGGTCCCAGTCAGGGGATTAGATCTAGCAATCTCCACACCTTCCTCCTCTCTCTCCACCGCCAAAAGAATGATCTTCCTCCTCCTACTCCACCTGCTGATCTCTCCTCCCTTCTCTCACCACACCCACAGATCGAGCCAGCATAGAGTTGAGTAGAGTCATCCTCCAAACATGTTAATAGAGAATTGTCCAATTGGTGATTAGCCTTAAGTGCTAGGTTACCTTGCATCGAGGTTAAATACATTTGCTCAGTTCTAGCCCTTTATTTACACTGTAGTTAAAACCCATTTTTGGCTTCTGAAAAAAACAAACACCTTGTCAAAATGGTATTTTCACTTTTTTGTTGTTAGCTTGCATTTTGTTTTCTTCTCATTTTTTTTCCTTTTGGATCTAATTTTTCTTGTACATATGATAATTGTGGAAATATATATAGAAAAATTGCACATGTTTAACATGGATTACTTGCGGTCTAGTGAAGGAAGTGGGGAGGAGGGAGAAAAAATTTTGGAACACAAGGTTTTGCAAGGGTGAATGTCAAAAATTATCTATGCAGATGTTTTGAAAATAAAAAGCTTTTTAAAAAATTAGTAAAAATGTATATTGTGGAAGAAGGGGAACTGGTGCACCTATTTCCACTGGCACTGAGAACCCTTACTATGTTACATATTTGTGTCTATTTGCATTAATGCCCATAGATACATACATACAAGCATATATGCAAATGTCTCTAAATCCATGTGTGTCAGTCTAAATAATTATACTTCATGTCTATGTCTCTCAGCTCATGACTACATGTGTAATATATTCCAAATATAGATAGATAGATAGATAGATTTAGTAATTGATGATTCTCCTCTCTTGAATAGTTAAGGAGATTTAAGATGATGAGTCACTTTATAGTCACCTTGAAATATCCATAATAAGCAAAAGTTTCTGTATCTATGATGTAACAATTCTAAAGATACTTCCATTCATCACCCCACTGCATTGTTGTCCTTCCTAAAATCAAGTCAGAGACTCCTTATGTGTTTAAAGAACACTATAAATTTCTTCCAACATATTTTCTTGGAACATCAGACAAAAGGCCCAAGATAATTTCATTATTTTTTCTCTTTTCTAAAAAAGGATGCCTTTTTGCATTGACTTTGGCATGCAGGAAGACAGAAGATAGTCATTTTCTTTATCCTTCTATGGTATCAATGGAATCAAGTATCTTTCCCCTACAAAAAGGGAAGGAAGGAAGGAAGAAAAGGAGGAAAGAAGGGAAGAAGGGAGGAAGGAAGAAATATATCATCTCTAGAAAGGTGCTAGTCAGGGACTTGTTATGAAGTTTTAATGCTATGTGTCTGAATACACTTTTCCACCCCTACTGGCACCAGTCCATAAATCAAGCTATACTAAAAATTCTTTCTCCCAGAGGAAACCTACTAAACAACAGGGAATCCAAGGGGCATGCCAGATGAAAAAATAAGAAACAAACACATTTGAATTCTTCCTAGCATACCTGTATCCCTGGTGAGGTAAGACCTGGGGAATTTATTGTCTCTGTATCTCTAATAAAATCCAATTAATCCGCAAATGGAGATTCAAACTCTCATATGAAATAGTTAATATTGGAGAGATTGTATAATATAGGTACATTCATATATTTCTAGTCAAACTATAAATCAGTAACATTCATAAAAATTATTTTATCAGTTTGGAATTTTCAAACAAAAACATATTCTGGTAAATCCAAGAAGTTTGCTCGATCTAAGAAAATGATTAAAGAAACTGTCTCTTCAAGATAAAGATTAATAGTACAAATAAAAAACTGAGATCCATGTTCTCACAAAAGAAGCAGAAGGATCAGTGCCAAAGATTGTCATCACTTACCCCATTAAAGACATTGGCTAACAGTACACTGTTGTTGAAGAAGGTAGAAGACTCAACATTAGAAGGTGAGTATCTAACTTCACTTTTGTAGTTAATGTAACTGAACCCAGAACTCTGGGAGCTCAAAGCTCTTTGAAACAATTCACACCCAGCCTTCTTAGCCCTTCATTAACTAGGAGTAGTGAAGCATCCAGGTGAATCAAATAATAAACAAGCATTCACTAAATACTTACTATGTGCCAGTAATTGTGTGAGGTCCTAAGATAGAAACAAAAGTTAAATATTTCTTGCTTTCAGGAAGTTTGAAATCCAGAGACAATGTATACTTACATCAAATATAAAAAAGATAATTTTGTAGACAAAGTATTAGGAAATGAGGATGGGGATGTGGGAAAGAAATTTTATGTAGAAGTTGATGCCTGATCTAAACCATGCAGAAATTTATGAATTCTAATAAAACAGCAGTGAGGCTTGAGTATTTTTTGGTATGGAAAACAGTGCAAAGAAATAGAAATTAGAGCTGCATTATCATGGAAGATTAGTAAAGCCAGTCTTACTGGACTATAGCATGCATGAAGGACAGCAATGTGAGATAAGACTAGAAAGATAGGATGATGCTAACTTATGTAGGGCTTTAAATAATAAATGGAAATTATATTTATAAATTTCTCCATAGATAGTGTACATACATGTGTATATACATCCATATGTATATATATTATATATATATATGCATATATTAGTTTTATATATAGATATGTGTTTTTATCAAACACATAATCCTGGTAATGTAGTTTATTAAAAAGGAAATTGGCTGAGATTAGCTGGATGATAGCTGGATTGCACTGCTATTGCAGAAGTTAAAACAAAAGGTATTTGAATAGTTTAGGCAAAATAATATTTAGAAATAGAATACTATGTTTGTAAGAGGACAAATGGGAAAGAGATAAAAATGACAAGTTTGTCGACTATTTTGGCATGTGAGAATGAAAATTTAAGAATGACAATGAGGCTGCAAATCTGGGTACCTGGGAGAATGGTGATACTTTCAGCAAAAAATGGGGGAGTTCAGAAGAGGGATAAATTTTTAGGAAAATAACAAATTGTTTTGGATATTTTGAGTTTAAAATTTCTAAGTAATACTTTGCAAAGTCAGAGAGACAATTGGAAGATAGAAACTAGTACTGCATAGATGGATCTGAAAGTCATTGACATAAAGTCAATATTTAAATAGGTGTAGGTTGAGGAAGTCAACTAAAAAGAAAATTAGAGGAAAAGGAGAAGAAAACTTGGGATGGAACCAAGGAGAGAGCCTTTTGTGGGTTTGATGTGGTTGATGATAACAAAGAAAATGTGAAAAAGATCAAACAGGGAGAATTAAGAGGGAATTGTATCACAAACAGAAATATGGTTGAATAGAAGCATATATAGTGAGAATTAATATTATAATAACTCCTTCAATCCTCAAAATATAATCTATTCTGATAGAATCCTTATTCAACTGATTTTCTTTTTTACTGAGTGACTAGAATTAGTCTCTGAACCTCTCTATATGACCCCATTTTAAAATTTCTGACATGAAGACCTTATTCTTAAACATGATGTAAAAGCTGGAAGTGGAAGAAAGAATATGAGTGTATAAAATGAATAGCTAAAAGTCAAGCCCTTCCCTAATAGTATTATACACTGTTTAGAGCAGGGATGAGAGTGGAGAAACTATCAAAGCCATCAGTCTAATGTCTGCATTTTATAGATAAAGAACTAAATTCCACAGCAGTTAAGTGACTTATTCAGGATAATATGACTAGCAAGTGCCTAAGGTGAGATGTGAACCCAAGTCTCCAGCTCAAAACTCAAACTTCAAGTCAAAACACTCCATCTACTATACCATATTACCTTTCAATTAAGCTGAATTCCATTTCTCAGAAGTTATATCTTTATCAATTTAGCACAAAGTTAGACAGCTTCCCTGCAGATATTACTATAAGGTTAGAAGAATTGCTTGATATCCATGGTCAAGTAGAAGTAAAAGGATTGAATGAGAACAAGGAAATGAGTCTATGTTTTTGTATGATCTCTGATAGGTAATAATCAGGAGTCTTCCTAAATTGATACTTTTTTTTTTATCCATACAGATCATTCTTCCACTATCACCCACCAAAGATGGCCATGAGAAATGACTCCCCAGTGACTGAATTTATCCTCACAGGGCTAACTGACTGGCCAGAGCTCCAGCTGCCTTTTTTCTTTCTTTTCCTTGGTGTTTATGTGGTTACTGTGGTGGGGAACCTGGGTATGATCATACTGATTGGCCTTAGTTCCCATCTTCATACCCCCATGTACTATTTCCTCAGTAGTTTGTCCTTTATTGATCTCTGTCACTCCACTATAATCACACCCAAAATGCTGATGAAATTTGTATCAGAGAGTAATATCATCTCCTACTCTGAGTGCATAACACAACTCTACTTTTTCCTTATTTTTGCTATAGCTGAGTGCCACATGTTGGCAGTGATGGCATATGATCGTTATGTTGCCATCTGCAGCCCTTTGCTTTATAACATCACCATGTCCCATAAGACCTGCTCATGGCTTGTGGGTGGGGTATACATTCTGGGTTTTATTGGGGCCACAGCTCACACCAGCTGTATATTTAGAGTGATCTTCTGCAAGAACAATCTTATCCATCATTATTTCTGTGAACTCCTTTCCCTCTTGAAACTTTCTTGTTCCAGCACCTATGTTAATGAAGTTTTGATTTTGTGCTTTAGTGCATTTAACATCCTCATTCCCAGTATTACCATTGTTAGCTCTTATATCTGCATCATTACCAGCATCCTTCGGATCCGCTCCTCTGAAGGCAGGTCCAAGGCTTTCAGCACCTGCAGCTCCCACATAGCAGCTGTTGCTGTCTTCTATGGCTCTGCTGCAGTCATATATCTACAGCCCTCTTCAGGAAACTCCATGGACCAGGACAAAGTATCTTCTGTTTTTTATACTATTTTTGTGCCCATGCTGAACCCCCTCATCTATAGCCTGAGGAACAAGGATGTGAAAATTGCCATGAGGAAAATCCTGGAGAGAAGAAAGTTCATTTAAACAATGTTAATATTAGCTCCATAAATAATGGGCCACAAATAACTTTTTGTCTTCACATTTTTTTTAACTGAGGCAATTGGGGTTAAGTGACTTGCCCAGGGTCACACAGCTAGGAAGTGTTAAGTGTCTAAGACCAGATTTGAACTCAGTTCCTTCTGATTTCAGGGCTGGCGTGCTACACATGCTTTTTGGGGGGGAGAGAATGAGAAGAATCAATTTCCCCTTATCACTAGTGGGTTTCCTCTATTACTTCTATTTCACTTACAACTTCTCCTTGAGCTTGCTTCTTTTCCAATGTATTTTATAGGGAAGAGCTAGAGAAATTCTAAGAGCAAAAGTCTACAATGTTGGGGTATTGCCTCTGAAATATGTTAAGGTAGGACTATGACTGCACAAGTGGCATTCATTGTAGTCTTTGCTTCTTGGTTGTGCTATATTAGAAGAATATACTGAACAAAACAATGATCTCAGGTTAGAAGGTTAAAAGCAACGCAACTGAATTGAAAACATAGATCTGTTTGAATAAGGGGAAGGGATGGAGAATATAATAAGCTATCTTCTATGCCAGGAACTCTTAAGCACCTTTTAGAAGTATCTCATTTGATGCTGTTAACAAAATAACTGCTACTAATATTCCCATTTTATAGTTGGAGAAACCAAGGAGAACAGGTTAAGTGACTTGCCCAGGTGTTAATACAGCTAGTAAATGTCTGAGACCAGATTTAAACTCACATCTTCCTGACTCCAGGTTTGGCACTTTATTAACTGTGCAACTTAGCTATCTCAGTACCAAAATTATATCTCTCTGATTCTAGATAGAAAGGACTATCAAGTCTAGCCCCAAAGAGAGCACAATGAACCATGATGCTGTCTGAAAGGGAAGAGCAGAAACATTCAAAGAATTTAAATATTTACTTAATCCCAATATGAGTAAGCATAAAAGAAGCAAAAATAATTTATCTCATCTGATTTAAGGAAAAATCTATTTCTCTCACATGGGCCAAAGAAAAATGAAAAATCAAATCTGTTATGGGGACACTTTAGGAATTACTAATTCTGAGGTGGAAATCAGTAGGGGCAACACAACTTTTGTTATATACCTCTGCCTAACATTTATCAGACTGGAACTTTGTAGAAGAATTTAAAGAAACTCATAAGATTGTGACTAGACTTCACCTATAAGCATGCAATATTTTCTAAATACCTTATGGAAAGCTGGTACCTTGAGAATACTTTCCCTTTCTGACTTCTTCAGGACTGTTCTCTATCCTGATTAAGCAAGATTAGGTATAAAGAACCCATTTCTATATTCTTGATATGAATAAAGTATTAGGATTAGATATTAGAATTTAATTCCCAATTCACATTTCTTCAATACGATATTTGTTCCTAGCTACAATTTTCCTAAAGCATTCAATATATATTTTAATTTGTATACATATTGATAAAATAAAGATACTTCATCTTTCCAATGAAATATCTTTAAGTTTGCGACTTCTTGAGGTATATTTTGTGAAACAAACAAACACTATTTAGATTTCTTAACACATTTAATTTTCAGATTTCAGATCAGTTAATTCTATATTTAAAACAACGATCAATATAATCTTTAAGTAATTAAGCAATCCAAAGGGAAGTAAAAAAGAGAAGTGATGCCTGTGAGTTCTATATTTCATCTAATGGACCACACAGAACCTAAGGATTCAGACAAACCATTTAACTCCTAGAAAAACAAGAAGGCAGGAGAAGATAAGTTCTATTAAGCAGTTAAGAGCATTCATCAAGGAGTGCCCTAGCTTCTCAAAAGCTCACTACCAAAATCTTTTTTTAAAATTTTCTTTATTATACATTTTTATTTACAAGATATATGCATAGGTAATTTTTCAGCATTGACAGTTACAAAACCTTTTGTTCCAATTTTTACCCTCCTTCCCTCCGCCCCCTCCTCCTGGCAGGTAGATCAATACATGTTAAATATATTAAAGTATACGTTAAATACAATATGTGTATATGTGTCATAAAGTTATTTTGCTGCACAATAAGAATCTGACTTTGAAATAGTGTACAATTAACCTGTGAAGGAAATCAAAAATGCAGGCGGATAAAAATAAAGGGATTGGGAATTCTATGTAGTGGTTCACATGCATTTCTCTGAGTTCTTTTGCTGGGTGTAGCTGGTTCATCACAATAAAGTTTTAAATTGGTCTTTATACATTCATTCTATTAGTGAGAGAAAGAGAGGAGAGAGAGAAAAAGGGAGAAAGAAACAGATGGAGAGAGAGAGAGAGAGAGAGAGAGAGAGAGAGAGAGAGAGAGAGAGAGAGAGAGAGAGAGAGAGAGAGAGAGAGAGAGAGATAGGGAAAGGGGGGAGAGAGAAGGAGAAAGAAGAGGAAAGGGGGGAAAAGTAGGGAGGAAGAAGAAAGACAATGATGGAAAGTCAGAAAAACAGACAGAGATAAGAGACAGAGACAGAGACAATCAGAGACAGACAAAGAGTTAGAGAAAGAGACAGACTATAGAGAGAAACAAAGACACAGAGAAAGACATAGACAGACAGGGAGGGATTTGAAGGTCAAAGCAAATAGGACAAAGATCAAAATGTTTCTTATCATTTTCTAGCAACACTATAGTTTCTAAAGTTTCTGTGATAAGATTAAACTTTTTTTTCTTTTCACAATGTCTTTTGATCTCTTTTACCCATTAAAAAGTAGCTTAGTTTCCAACCATAAAAAAGTTAGATGAGAATTGATACTAAAAGCCAAGGAAATACAGAAAAGAACAAAACAGTGGAATTCCAAGGGTGGGATAAAATAGTGAACTAAGGGGTTCTAAAAGAGGTTGTCACAGGGAAGCCTTGAGCTCAGCCAGACTTTCTGTACCTTCTGAAGAAGTCTTGCTGAGAAGTTCTTAATAATTAGTTGAGGGAGATGACTGGGACACCTGTAGAAAACACCATATTAGTTGATTTAGAAGCTTAACTGGGAAAAAATGAAGACAGTTTCATGGCTATTGACTGAAAATATTGACTGAAGATAAACCTTCTAAAGTAAGGACAACTATATAACAAATAATTTTACTGAAGAGGGTCCCTAAGGAAAAATTTTCAAGACACTGACCTAGAAATGTGAGGTGATACAACTTAATGGAATGTACTAAGCTCCAGTTCCACTATTATTATTATCTTATTACTTATTGGACAAGTCACTTGCTTTCTCTAGGTACGTTTAATTTTTTTTTTGATACAGAATTTGTATTAGATGGTCTCTAGGATCCTTCTCAACTTTAAATGCCATAATCATATGGAAATGTACTTAGCATGAATTCAATGGTGCTGAAAGAGTGTCTGGAATAATAGCTAATGAGCTAAGCTATTGTGCTTTAGTTTATGTTATGTAATAAGTTCAGGAGACCTCATGTGATAATTCCTATTCAAGTCCTTACATTAATTTTCTTTCCCACATGACAAATTGAAAGTATTAAAATGATTTCTCTGTTTATGAAAAAGAGATAAACTAGGAAAAAATGCTGTTAGTGTCATTTCTTTTTTAAACATAATTACTATTCTAGTAGATCAAAGAGTGACATCAAGGGATCTTACCATGGTCATATACTGTTTAATTTTTTAATCAGTGAATTATATAAAAGTATAGATATCATATTTTCCAAATCAGCAGATGTAACAAGACAGAAAGTGATAAATAAAATATTGAATTACATTAGTCAATATTTAAAAATATCTCAATAAGGTGAAACATTGGGCCAAATAGCATACAATTTAATTGATTACAAAGAAGTATAAAATATGGTACTGGAGTTCAAAAACCAAAACTGAGAAGACTTGGTTAGCTAGAAGTTGATCAGGAAAATCTGAGGATTCTAGCAAGATGAAACCTAAATATAAGTCAACTACAATATGATAACTAAGAAAAAAGCTGGTGCATCATTAAGCCACATTATGATGTTGTTATCCAGAACAGGACAAGTATTATTCATTGAACTATGTCCTAAACATCAAAATCTTAACTGCATTTTCTTTCATCTGAGCAGAACTCATTTAGGTTGGGTCAAAGAAAAGTTAAGTCATACATCCAACACAGCCCGAAGTTAGAACATTCTGCAATTTCATGTTTAATGTGTGAGGTCACATTTTATAAAGGGAAGTAGTCCAGAAGAAAGTGACTAAAATAGTTAAAAGTCCTTGTGTCTTTGACATATGAAAATCTGTTAAAACAGCTGGAGATGGAAATCTTGGAGCAGAAAAAGCAGTTTCACAATAGAGTTTGATTACATTTAATTTTTTTCATGGAAGCTATTTTATATTGTGTATATGAGAACTATATGTGTTATTGTGGTTGTTCAGACATTTTCAGTCATGTCCAAATCTGTATAATCCTTTTCAGGGGGTTTCTTGGAAAGAATTCTAGTAGAACCTGCTATCTCTTTTTCCAACTCATTTTACTCATGAAAAAAGTGAAGCCAACAGATTTAAGTGCATTATATTAGTATGTTATATGTATAACTATATACTAGTATATTAGTATACATTTATAAATTATCATGGTATATATATAATAAGTTTATATATATATTCTGATGTGTGGAGAAGAAAAGACTTTGTGGCTAAAGAACCAGAGTACATTATGAAATGCAAAATGGATAATTTTGATTATATTAAGTTTAAAAGGGTTTTTTTTGTACCAAAAAAACCAATGAAGACAAGATTAGAAGGGAAGCATAAAGCTGGAAAAAATTTATATCCAAGGGTTCTGATAAAGGCCTCATTCCTAAAATATTTAGATAATTGACTCAAACTTGTAAAAATACAGGCCATTCTCCAATTGATAAATGATCAAAGTATATGAACAATTTTCAGATGAAGACATTGAAACCATTTTTAGTCATAAGAAAAAATGGTCTAAATCACTATTGATTAGAGAAATGTAAATTAAGAAAACTCTGAGGTACCACTACATATCTTTCAGATTGACTAAGATGTCAGGATCATAAATGTTGGAGGGGATGTGGAAAAATGTAAAGGGCTGAAATCTTGAGTTAATGCACTGTGGTAGGACAATCAAGCACTTGATTGCTAATTGGATAATGCTCTATGGGGGTGTGCTTGGAGAATGACCATTCCAGCTGTCCTGTGCTGGCCCAATAGTTTGGTGTATGCAGAGAATTGTGGGAGGGACTGGGGGGTGGAGTGAGACTAGCCAGAGTCACTTCTGGGTGGGAGACAAAGAGGTGAGGTTGCGGAGATCCTATGTCCATCCCCTTGACTTCTATTGCTAAAGACCAAGGACTTTTGCTTATCCTGACTCTGGCTGATTCTAAGGTATCCAGGGTGCTAATGTGGTCATCACAGGAAAACTTGGATATTAATAAGTTGTTGGTGGAGTTGTGAACTGATCCAACCATTCTGGAGATCAATATGGAACTATTAGCCCAAAGGCTATCCTATTGTGCATACTGTGATCTAGTGGTATCTCTATTGGCTCTGTAGCCTGAAGATATCATAAAAAAGGGAAGAGGACCCACACAAGAAATTAGAAACTGAGTGAATACCCATCAGTTGGAGAATGACTAAATAAGTTATGGTATATGAATGTTCTATATTGTTCTATAAGAAATGATCAGCAGGATGATGTCAGAAACACCTGGAGAGACTTACATGAATTGATGATAAGGGAAGTGAGTAGAACTAAGAGAACATTGTATATAGCAACAAGAAAATTATGTGATGATCAATTCTGATGAATGTGGCTCTTTTCAACAATGAGATGATTCAAGTTAATAATAATAGAATTATCATGGACAGAACCATCTGCATCCAGAAAGAGGGCTGTGGGGACTTAATGTAAATTCATAGTATTTTCACCTTTTTTGTTGTTGTTTCCTTTTTGTTTGTTTTCTTTTTCATTTTTTTCTTTTTGATCTGACCTTTCTTGTGTAGTATAATAATTGTGGAAATATGTATAGAAGAATTACACATGTTAATACATATTGAATTACTTGCTGTCTAAGGGAGAAAGGAAGGGAAAAATTTGGAACATAAGGTTTTGAAAGAGTGAATGTGGATCACTATACATATATTTTGAAAATAAAAAGCTAACAAAATAAAATAAAATAGTATGTCTTTTGGTTGACCTGGAAAAAAAGAAAACAAATCAGTGAAATTTCTTGAGTGTGGAATTTCAGATAGTTTCTTAGGGATCTGTATGTTTGTGGGGGAAAAGGACCTTTGTTATTATACAAAAAATGAAAATTTCATGAGTAATTCAGACTTAATATGATATAGCTTGTAAGTGCAAACTCAGAAAGCAGTTGTAGGTATGCAAAAGGTATGAAATAAAATTAACAATGTAGATATATCCATTTTCCCAAATGCATTATTATTAGTTATTTCTTACTTCTCATGGCTTCAAAATTCTCATAAAATGTTCATTTGTAAGAAAGGGTTTTGCAGTCAATTTGTCTGAAATTCTACTGCTTTCTTTATGGCATTATCTATCAGATGCTAAAGAAAATTAAACAGATAGGAAGCCAGTGGGAATATAAGGATAAGAAGAGGAAAGGAAAATTCCCCTGGCTTATTTTCAGAAATGGTAGGTCCTTGATGAGAGGATACCCTGTGGGGACATCTACTTCTTTTTTTAAATGAAGTCCCATGACTCTCTAATACCAGAAGAGAACCTCCACATCATAATGATCAGTTCTTCTAAAACTAGATGAGACTATTTTCTCCCCTAATACCAGAAAAGACCCTGATAATGAAGTCACAATTAGAGCCGTAATCTGTAACTCAGAGTACTCCCCATCATAGGTTAGATACTGAAGTCCATGCTCCAATTCTTTCAGTATGACAAATAGGTTAAATCTGTCCCCAGAATTGTTAGCACCCAGAACATCAGGATTATTTGCCTTACAGAATGCTGACAGTGAAGAACCTATGAGATCCAAATCTAGAGGGTGAGTGAGTGACTTATATGTTCCAATTTTTCTTTTCTAAATCAGACATGAATATTCTATAATACTTTTTTTACCCCAGGGACCTCTGTCAATCACTGAACTGTCCATCAGAGTGCTGCTTAAAGACCTATGTAGTAGGGGATTAAGAATGGGGCTTAGAAATTAGTGTTCAAAGTGTTTTTTCACTCCTCTCTTCTTCCTAGTAAGGAGCTTAAAATTCTCCTGGTCCAGTCACATTGTGAAGGTGACAGGGGAAAGTTTCCTTTAATCTCTATACTGAAATGGATCTCATATATTTCATCTCAGGCTTGCATAAATGTTGAGATTCTCAACCTTGTTGGGATGGCCCATTATTGTTTTGTACTACCCTGAATAATTAAATTAAATTTCATGTTGCACAGTGGATCCTCATTCAGATGGCACTTAGAAGAATAATACAATTCTGACATTTTAATTTTAATTAATTTTAATAAGCTTTTCCTGTTATCATCTCTTTCTTATATTACCATGATATCCTATGTATCATTCCCTTTTCCCTTCCCAGAGGGCCATGCAAAATTAATTTCACAATTTTATAACCATTCTTAAGATCAATGGCAATTCTGTCAGTTAATGCAAAACCAAAGAGAATTCTTATTACAAACTCTGTACCTAGGATTTTGCTAGCCAATTTGCTTCATACTACTGTTTCCCCCAAATACTTTCTCGATTGATACCATCTCTGCCTTCTAGTCCTTATGATGATTCCCTATTTGACATAGCCTCAGTCAAGCTAAAAGGAAGATAAACAAGTGATTAATAGGCCCATTGTTGCAGGGCCACAGGAGCTTTTTTTTGAAATTTAGAAACTTGGAAATTGTACCAACATCTAAAAAGTATTGGAAAATGGGGGTTGGCCACTTATGTGGCAGGACATTTATTTATGAGCTAAAGAATTAAGAACATGCTGGATAAGAAGGTTCAAAAAGTGCCAAAACACATTTTGAAGTTTGAATTTCTTCAAACCCATTTGCCAGGATATTAGATTTATATATACTGAAACATACCAATATAAGAACATTAAAATTTTGACTCAGCAAGAGAAACAAAGCAAAATATTTTATGATCTAAATCTCTGGAGCTCACATGGAGACTTCCAGCTCTATTCCTAAGGAGAAATTTGAAGATAATAGTGAGTCATTGAGAATCTTCTGGCAGCAGTAGAAAAAGATCCAGTACTATATCTCTCCAAGGCCTGGAAATGTTTTAAGCTTTCTACCAAGAAGAAAAAATTCCCCTATTTAAAATTTGTTGGCTTCAGGCTTGGGCAGATTTTTTTAAAGTATGAAGTCTGTTTGTAATATCCACTTTATGAATATATTTCTCATAATCTAGTTTCAAGGATACATTGGCTAGAGACTTAAAAGATGTCTAAGTTGAGGAAATATCTGTGTAGGAGATAGAATGGAGCACCAGAAAAAATACTGGACTTAAAATTAGGAAGATATGAAGTCATATTTAACCCATGAAATATTCATATTGATTCTGTCACCACTGTAATGTCACTCACTTATATCTGCCTCATTTTTCAAGTGGTAAAACAAAACAATATAAAATAAATCATAAAACTCAAAATACCTTTCTTATATGATTATTGTGAGGTTAAAATGAGGCCGTTTTTATTGTTGTTGGCTCACCTATGAAGTCAACATTGTAGAGAAGTTCTGGTGAGGAAACCAACTCCCGCTACCAACACAGATCTTTAACTGTTTTGCAAATTACTAGAGAATTACTCGGGGCACTGGGTAGTTAATTTAATTTCCCAAAGACACACAACAGCTAGTATTCCATCAAAGACAATACTTAGCCATGTCTTCCCTAGTCTACTACTAGGTCTCTATTGACTATGCTGGTTTGACTCTCATAGTAATGTATATAAAGATAAATGATAATTCCAATTATTTTTATTAAGGTCATCACATTTTACTGTCATAATATGAATGTGACATTTTTCAGAAGAAACTATGTTGAGAAGTGATCCTTCAAGGTTTAAGTAACTGGGAAATAGTGTATAGAGTTAATAGTAGAAAAGATCTAAAACAAAGGAAAAAGGGCTTAAACATGTAATTCTAAGACATCCAAGATAGAAAAGGCTGATATAGTAAGCTATTTGGTTGTCACAGTTATTTTATTTTTAATCTACTGGTTTGTAATAAGGTTTAGTTATATTTCATGTGTATGCTTATGTTTCAATTAAAATCATACTCTGCAAACCCAATTCTCTACCATACATAGGAACCCAAGTCTGAATGCTGTCTGTGATTTCAGGTGTGCTCCTAATACCTTATTTTTATTTACAGAGATATCTCATTGCAAAAAGATAATGGATGCACAAAATCACTCTGCAGTGACTCGTTTCTTCCTTGAGGGTCTAACAGATGAGCCAAACTTCCAGCTCCCCTTGTTCATTCTCTTCTTTCTTATCTATTCAGCCAGTGTAGTAGGAAACTTGGGCATGATTCTGTTGATTGTACTGAATAATCACCTTCACACCCCAATGTACTATTTCATTAGAAACTTGTCCTTCATTGATCTCTGCCATTCTACTGCCATTACCCCTAAAATGCTAGTGAGCTTTGTGTCAGGAAAAAATGCCATCTCTTATAATGAGTGCATGACTCAGCTCTATTTCTTTCTCATTTTTGCTATTGCTGAATGCCACATGTTGGCAGTGATGGCATATGATCGCTATGTTGCCATTTGTAGTCCCCTTCTTTATAATGTTCTAATGAACTATGAGGTTTGCTCCAAGCTCATGGCAGGGGTGTACTTTCTGGCAATTGCTGGCTCCACAATTCATGTTGGTTTTATGCAGAAGCTGTTGTTTTGCAAAGCTGATCTCATCAGCCATTACTTCTGTGATCTTCTTCCCCTCCTGAGACTCTCCTGCTCCAACACCTATGTAAATGAACTTTTAGTCTTATACTTAAGTGCATTTAACATCCTCATTCCGACTCTGACTATCCTCACCTCCTACATCTTCATCGTAATCAGCATCCTTCACATTCGTTCCACTGAGGGTAGGTTCAAGGCCTTTACCACCTGTAGTTCCCACATTGCTGCTGTTACCCTCACTTTTGGCTCTGCCATGGTTGTGTACCTGCAGCCACCATCAGTTCACTCTTTAGCTCAGGGTAAAGTGTCTTCTATATTTTATACTACTGTATTGCCTATGCTGAACCCCCTGATCTATAGCCTAAGGAATAAAGATGTCAAAACTGCTCTGAGGAGAAGTTTTAGGAAAATAGATTTTTCATGAAAAAAATTATTAAATAGGAGATTGTGACTTAAGATATTTTATCCCTCCTCCCTTCCCTAGGTCCTGAATCTATGAGGTAGGATTAATAACTACCCACTCTCCTCTGAGAGGTTTTGTTTTGTTTTTCAGTATCAAATGAAATAATTATTTATAAAAATAATACCGCAAGTAAATTTTCTTACACAAATATGTGGTAGTAATCTGCCCATCTTTTTAAAATAGGCTTACTTATATCCATTTATTTCATTTGAGAAAATAAAAAGTGGGGATAATGTCTTAAGTGAATACTATCTTGTATTTGCAGGTATTTTGTATCATTGAAATAAAGTAAAAAGGAAATCTCACAATGAATTGTTAAAAATTCAAATTATATTTTGTTTTTAAAGTAGTCTTTATAGTTACCTGAAATGCTATGTTGATTTTAAAATTATGTTATATAACTTTGCCTATTACCAAAAACAAGAGGAAATAAATATGCAAAATGATAGATAAAGTATTACCCCAAATTCTTTAGCTTTTAATGAGAAAGGTAGTACAAGAACTCTATGAATACTTCCTGCCTGTGACTTAACCTCTCTGGGACCCAGTTTCTTTGTCTGTAAAATGAGAATACTGGATTAGATGCTCTTTGATTTGTCTTCTAATTCTAAATTTACAAGACTGTATAAAGGAAACAAATTAAAGATAGAAACATGCCATTAAATAGACAAACGTTTTTTGAATATACTATGTGCAGAACATTGTATTAGGTTCTAGGAATAAAAATCATTGTCCTTCTAGAACTCATCTGTTGTTTGGGGGTCAGTGCACAAGTAAAAATAAACTATATATATATAGAAGAAAGAGAATTCCAATAACTGGATAGTCAAGAAAGGTTTTATGTATTCAGATGCTATGTTGTACTTTAATGGAATCTAGCATTTAATGGAATATGAGGAGAGATGAAGAGCAACTATTCCCCATGAGAGGGACCACTTGTATAGTTATGAATATGAAATAATGAAAGTAGATGTAAGGTAGAATAGCTAGCAGAGAAGTTTGATTGAAGCAAAGAGTATGAGAGAAAGATATGAAATGATTTTGAAAGAAAAATGGAGACCAGTGTTGAGACTTTAAATGACATTTTTTTGAATGAGCTTTGCAGTAAGATGACCCAGTAAATAGACTACTGGATCTGGAGTCAAGAAGTTCTGGTGGCACAATGGATAGAATACAGGTCCTAGAGCTGGAGTACGTTAGTTCAAATCTTGGGGCATCTATGCATCAGAAGGATCTGATTTCAAATTTGACATTAAACATACATCCTAGATGTGTGATCCTGGGCAAGTCACTGAATCCCAACTGCTTCAGTTTCATCATTTGTAAGTAGGGACAATAATAGCACCCCCATAGCTCTCAGGATTGTTGTAAGGATAAAATGAGCTCATGTTTATAAAGTACTTAATACAGTGTTTGACACATAATAGGCACTTAATAAATATTATTATCACCATCAATATTCTTTTATCTTGGAGGTGTTAGGGAAATAGTTAAACTTTTGTTGATTTGGGGAGTGGGATCATCTCTGTTTTAGGAACATAAATTTGAAATACAGATCATAGAGAAAATAGGATTTCTCACCTGCATATTTAGGTACAGGGAGAGATATACAGATTGTCTATCTTGGGAACATGGCTCTAACTAACCTTAATACAAAAATCTACTCTAACACAGAAAACCTCATTATTATTATTAGACAAAAAGAAAATTTATTCTAATCAAAAAGTGAAGGAGATCCAGAGAAACTGTGCTAACTTAATTGCAACTTTCAATAGCAGAAAGAAATTTGGTTATGTGAATTACCAGTATTATTAGAGTGGGGAATGTGATTATCTTTGGAAATGTTATTGTTTTATTTCATATCAATTTTTATATTATTTATAACAGTTTTGTAATTATTAAGATTATGTTTGCATCTTTATGACCTACAGATATCTTCACAAACCCCTTGCAGTCATTATAGTTAAGTCATTATGTATAATTCAAAGACCTATAATTACTTGTGGAAATTGGATGATGTGTTTGATAATTTAAGGTGCTAAGAAACATAAGAGTAAAGAAGGAATTAGAAAGTTTCTTTCATTATTAGGAAAACTATGAAGCAGCACTAAATATTGGAGAGGTCACTGACTTTAAGAATGAATAATTGGGATTCAAATCCTAACTCTTTTACTTATTATTTGTGTCACCTTTGGGAAGTCAATTTTGTTCTACAGGTCTAGTTTCCTCATCTTCAAATTGAATTTATTGGATTAGATTATTTCTAAAGTCACTATGAGCTCTAAATATATGAATGAAAAAATAAGAATCATACTCCCTTTCCCAGGAAGCCAGAATTTTAGATTATTCTGAGACCATGGTAGTAAAGGAAGAACAAGGTGGTGATTAGGTGCTGAGGTTGGTCTGAACTCACACTCTATATCTGTTCATCTCTATACCTGTATACCAAATTCATTTCCATAGTACTGAAGATAAAGCATACCCAGATCATATCCCACAAGTTACTTTACTGCTTCAGAAGTTTAGAGGCTTAGATGGTACATTGGAACAGGTTATTACTGACAATAGCATTTAATACAAATCCCCTTGTCCTTAAATCATCATGTGGTATTAATAGTTCCTCTCATGTTCAATTAATTGCCCAGTTTGAAGAAACTTTGATAAGTACAAGTCTCTGTTAAATTTATTTTTGATTATGGTGATAGATAAATTTGACGCTGCCTGTTGGAAATTGCTTAACTAAAGCCTTCTTTCAGCAGACTGCTCCTGAACATCATAGCTCCAGAAGAGAACAAAGCTTCTCTATTCCCTCAGCAGTATCTCCAATTCTTATCATCATATGTGAAGTTATTTTAGGTCCTACATTTGCATTTCTGTGGCTTAAATGAGAGGCTCCTGACTTTTCATGATTCACTGTTCATAACTCCTCAATTTCTCCAATTAGATTAATAGTGCTTTTTAAATTATGCCTCAGGGTTCAAATTTGTATGTGATTTCTTGATTTGTATTAGTAATAAATATTTATCTGCAAAAGAGCTGAGGTGCCCTATTGTCTCAACTTTCTAAATTCTTCAACATGATCTATCCATACTTTGATGTCCTTAAAGTTCTTTGTTTACATTGTCTGTTTTTATACAAATGAGGCATTATTCTATACTATTCAAAAGATGATTTGAATCTTATTTATATTATCACAGTACATCGCATACTACATTATCCAAAACTGCTTAGATTCTATCTGAAAGCTGAATTTCTTTACATACTTTTCCAGAAATTTTAAAAATTTAAAATAAAGTTCTTTAATCTGTTCCTTATCAAAATGTTTATTCTTACAGTGCCAATATTTTACAATCTTTTAACCATTGTATTTCCCTTTATGCAAAGATACTTTTCTGCTATTTTCATCACTGTATTATATTATGTTTTATTAGGTTATAGTATGTTATCTTATATTACATCATACGTTATAGATGTACTCTCTTGTCATGTCATCTCATTTCTTATATCATATATTACACCATATCACATCATTATTATTATACTAATTACATTATGTTATATTAGTTACATTATGTTGTGATGCTATTATGTTATATTTTACAGTTCCTTGTATGACATAATATTACTATATTATTATATTGTTTTGTAATATATATTATAGTACATTTTCTATCCAAATCTGCTCAAATTCTACCTGAAAGCTCATATTTATAGATTTCTTAGCAACTTGTAAAATTAAAACAAAGTTTTGAGGTATAAGAAATGAGGGATAAGAGATACTCTAACAGCAATGGAGTCCCCAGGCCAGCATCACAGGTTTGTGAAAAAATTTGAAGTCCCTATCAGCAGGTGAGGTTTTGGGCAAAAAAAGGGGGGGAGGATTACACTGAGAAACAACTTCCCAGAGGGTTATTTCCAAAAGGAATTTAGCAAAGCTTTGAAGTACAGAGTCATTTTTTTATTAGCCTTCCATGGCCCAGGACTAGAGAACCATCTCCAGATGAATTTGAGGGACTAATCAATAATGGGTGGTAACTATGCTCCAGGCCAAGTTCTCCAATTGAATTGTAGGTGTTCATCACTATGGTAGTTTCCACTAGTAACAGGAGGGTGAGGCTGCTCCCAAAGGTTGGGAGAAGTTGTGATTTAGGGTTTTCCAACCTAGGCCCATCCCTCCACAAAGATCAGGGGGACACAGTTTACATCAAAAGTTCTTTCCTATTCCTTATACTTACCAAAATGTTTATCTATACAGTGTCAGTACTTTACAATCCTTTAAGCATCATTATAGATATTTCCTTTCACAAGAAAAGACTTTTCTGCTACTTTCATCTACATCACATGAAAAATGCTTTAAATAAGTATAAATGATCTGTGTAAAAGGAAATGTACTTTATATACATAAAAAGTAACATCATAAAAAAAAATGAAAACATAAGCCCAGAGGATGCAAATTCTCTACTCTGGAAGAACTCCTAAGACTAAGAAAATTGAGACAGCTAGAGGCACAAAATGGAGTGTGGTACATGGAGTGTGGTACACAAGACTGGAACTGATGCCATACAAGGAAAAAGGAAACAATTAGTTTTACTGAAAGCATTTCTTTTTGTAACCATGAAATGATCATTTCTTTCTAAACAGCTTCCAAACATACCTATCCAACTTTAATTTCTCTCCTTATATCTCTTGAAATCATGCATCAATGGCACCTCCATTCCAGTATTTCATAGGTTAGAAAATTCAGAATAATCCATGATATTTCTCTCCCTTTATTTCCCACAACCAATCAGTTGCTAAGTTTTATTTATTCTACTCCCAGATATATCCTGTACATTCCCTCTGTAGTCACTTGGCCACTATCCTTTATAACTGCTACACTAGATTTTTACAAAGTTACTCTATTAGTTTCCTTATCTCCAGTCTTTTTTTTTTTCTCCAATCTGTCATCCACATATCTCCCAAAGTGATAATTTTAACAATATCATTCTCCATTTCAAGGTGATTCACTGGCTCCCTATTGCTTCTAAGATAAAATTAAAAAAAAAAAACTTTTCTGTTTGAAACGTGAATCTCTTAATAATTTGTCCCTAACCTATGTTTTTATAATTATTTCAGATTGTAGGCTTTAATGTATTCTATATTCCAGACATATTAGCTTACTGTTTTCCTTACAAGATCTTCCAGCTATTAATCTGGAATGTCCATATCTGAAATATCCTCAATAACAATGTTATCCCTTTTTAACTCCATGTCTTGGAATACATAGCTCTGTTCAAGTCTCAGCTTAAGTGCTTCAAAGTAATTACTTTCCTGATGCATCAAATTTTAGTATTTTCTCCTTTCCCAACAGGGAAATTATTTTATACTTAACTAGGTATATTTCCTCCATTTTTTATTTGTGTCTTTGTAACTCTGTTGCCTAACAACAAAATGCTTAGCACTTGGTAGGTATTCAATACATGCTTGTTGAATTGAACTGAATTGAATGAAATAATAATTTGGGACACAGGTCAAGACAAAGCTTTAGCGATGAAACAAAATACATTTTATTGGCCCAAGATAGAAGTAAATGTTTGTAAAAGTGAAAGAACTGTGTTTGATCCATGTTCCAACTAAATGCTTCAGATATCTACTTTGACCTCAAGAATATAATAAATATTATGAAACTTTTAAAACTTGGGTCACTGGAAGGAGGCAGAATATAAATAGCATCCTAGTGATGACAGATAAACACCTGATATAAGCATATCCATCTAGGAACCAGAAAGAATTTATACTTGATTGTAATGTTGGAGAAATTGAGGCAAGATGAAGATTAGAGAGTTTTAATTGGATTTAATATTTTATTTGGGTTTCTGAGAGGGGAAGATTTTCTGCAGGGCTTATCAAAATCCATTTGTCCCCCCAGGGATGAATTGGACTTTTGTCTCAAAGAATTCAGCTTTGAATATGAGATCCCAATGATTTTCATATGGCTCTAAGTGATCAGGGGGGACAAAGGCAAGGAGTGGAGTCCAAACAGTGGTGATCATGGGAATTTCCAGGAAGGGACCATCAATTTAGTTCTGACAGGTTGGGGGTAGAACTATAAATTCTTGATAACTTAAGGGGACATAGGAGCCAGGATGTCTGAATTCCCCCTTATCTGAGCTTAAACATTTACAATTTATGATCCTAGAGTAGCCAGTCCTAAGTTATATCAGTTCTAATGATCAGGAAGGGGTGTTGCAACCAGGGAGATTGAGGCAGAACAATTCAAGGAACTGAGGCAAAATAATTCAAGGAACTGAGGCAGAACAATTTAGGGAAGCTGAGGTAGAACAATAAAAAGAAACTGTGGTACAACAGATAAGGTGTTGTGCAGCTGTGAGGGGTGAAAACTGTTACAATTCCAGCATTTTGACACTTCCAATTGATTATTTGCAAGAAACAAAAAAGGCCATTCAAAATTCTGAAGTACTCATAATCAACCATGTTACCTGACTCCAGATAGAATGGGGATATACCCAAAGTGCTGATTAAGACATATTTCTGGTGATATAGCCAATATGGACATTTATTTTATTTAATTATATGTGTTTCTAATGAATTTCATGTGTTGATTTTTTTTTCTTTCTCAGTAGGAGAAAATTCAGAACTGAAAATATTACGAAGTGTAAAATTTAATTTAAAAAATCAAACATATGAAAGAATGCAAAGACTAAAAACAAGACAAATACAAATCAAAACAATTTTGTGGTATCACCTCACAACCTTGCAAATTGGCTAAGATGAGAATTGTAAATTTTGAAAGGAATGTGAGAATCTGGGTATACTAGTAAATTGATAGTAGAGCTGTAGATCACTAATAACGATTTTGGAAAGCATTTTGGAATTGTAAAAAATATCTAAAATAACCATAGATTTTAATGCAGAAATTCCATTACTAGATTATAGCATTAGGAAACCATTAGTAAGAAGAAAATCCTCATTTATTCAGAATATTCATAGAAGCACTTTTTTATGATAGAAAAGAAATGGAAACAAATTAAATGTCCTTGAATTGGATAATGGCTACATATATCATGATACAGGAATATAATGGAATATTATTGGAATATAAATGGAATATAAAGGAATATCAATGGAATATAAAGAAGCACAGATATATCTACATAACTTATAAAATAACAGAGTCACAAAACAATGTACCTAATGACTACAACATAAAGAGCATAATCACCTACACATACAATACAAAATCAATAGTGAATGTTCCAAGATGATAAAGAACAAGGAAGGTTTATATATATATATATATATATATATATATATATATATATATATATATATATATATATATATATATATATACATTAACAATAACTAAGTACAGCAATACTGAACCCAATTGAACCCAAAATGATCCAACAGACCTAGACCTGAATCAGGAACTTGCAGAATTTATACTAAGAAGGAAGGGGGAAAAAACAAACAAACAAAACAAACAAACAAAAAAAAAACTTCTGCCTATTTTACACTACCGTGAAAGCTTCATAAACTTGCAAGCTTCTAAATTAGATTGTGAAAACAGTAGAAAGATGTAAAGAAAAAGAAGCACAAGCTAAATATCTGCCCAAATAGCTCTCCAGCAAACAGAGCTCAATTCTAAAATAAACTGCAAAATAAGAAGTCAGCTGGAAGAATAAGCAAATAAAAATATAACCCTATCATCAAGAGCTTCTGTGATGACACAAAGCTCAATACACAAACATGAAAGAGGACAAGGAATTCTACAAGCAAAATCTCAGAAAAAAAATTGCAGCATGGATGGGTGAAGCCAAGAATGAAAATACAAAAGGCAAACAGTGAGTCTCTGAACTCCAGAAAAACATGGAACCTGGCCATGCCTACTCAGCACTGAAAGTCAGTCAGCAGCACTGGCCCCATGGCAACTTAAAGCAGCTGTCACCTGTAATGGAAAATTGGTTCAATCTCCCCCTAGCCCTAAGAGCAGAACTCAACCTTTTAAAATGAGCAAAAAAAGCAAAAAGGAACTCTGACAATAGATAACTTTTATGGAGAAAGAAAAGAACAGACCGCAAACCCTGAGGATCCTAAAAACAAATCATCTTCAGATAAAGCCTAAAGGATGATAAGAGTTGGTCCCCATCTCACAAGGCTCTCTTGGAAGAATTCAAAAAGGATCTTAAGAGAGAGTGATAAGAAAAATGGGGAAAGGAAATCAGAATTTTGCAAGAGACTTTGGAAAAGGAAAACCAGAAATTTTCTGAAGAAAACTCTTTAAAAATAGATTTGATGAAATGGAAAAAGCACATAACTCCTTACAAAATCAATATGAAAAAACCAATTTGTTCAAAGACAGAATTTATGAAATGGAAAACTGCAGTGTGGATACAAGTCTAAGAAGAATTGTTAGAAGATATAAATAAAAAGATAAAAAAGAGCCATAAATGATTTTTAAAACTAAATAAGAACAGTAAAAGAAAGTTGGGGAATGGCAGAAGAGTAATATAAGAAATTTATGGAAAAAAAGAATCAATAACTTTGTAAAAGAAAGACACTTGATGACTCTGTGACACATTATAAAATAATAAAACAAAGTCAAACATCTGAAAAAATAAAAGAAAATGTGAAACCTCTCATAGGAAAAACAACTTACCTGGATAATGGATAAGAAATGATTTAAGAATAATTGTACCAGACAGAGTGGAGTTGAGATGCAGGAGCAGAGAAAGTACTCAGCTGTGTCCAACATTCTCTTCCAAAAAATTTTAAAACAATGACTCAAATCAAATTATAAAGTGACAGAGGCAACAAAAAAATCAGGATTAAATATTCTTCCTGCCCAAGACAACCTAGGAGTTGAAAAAGATAGATGTGTAATATGTGGGTAGAGGCTAACCTGGAGATCATGTGGAAAAAATAGCAGGGATGGGTGTTGGTGGTGTTGATAAAAGCAGCAGCAGCCTTGGAAACTCCCAAGCCAAAGATGGTAAAGGAACCTGGAAATTGGTCTGAAAAAAATTACAGGATAACACTGTGTTAACACTGGATGCAAGACCAAATGCTCTTTGGTAATTTCATTTCCTCTATCCCCTTCTGAGAGCAAAGAGAAACACTTTTGGTCAAAAGGAAGTGGAAGCCGTAAGGGCAAAATAATTTCTGGTCCCAAAGAATCAGAAATTCTAAGAAGCAATGTCTTTTGAAATCCCAAGTTATCAGGGGTCCTTCTTATAGTAATTATTGTTCATTTACTTACCTCATATCTGATTTTTCATGATTCCATTTGGGCTAGATATAAGGACTAGAGTGCAAACTTGAAAATCAACAAACACACTAGTCTTCAGATGACACCACATTGGAAGCACTGAAATAATCCAAATTTCCATAAATATGTCTGAAATCAATAGTGCACAAAAGTCCAAAACTTGAGAAGGTGTCTTTACACTCCCACATACCCATAATGCTGAGAAGAGAGCCCATTACTAACATAAAGTTTCAAAAAAAGAAATTGGCCAGAAATATGAGTAAACAATGAAACCATAAAAATTCATTACTGAGACACAAATTAAAAAAAAAAAAAAGACATTGGAGTTAAAACATGTACAAGCAAAGCACACAAGGGGGGAAATGTAAATTACACACAAGTTCAACAGGAATTTGTAGAAGAGCTTAAAATGACTACCCAAATCAAATTAAGTGTTTGGCAAAAAAAAAAAAAAAGGCAAATAAATGAAATCAAAGGAAGAAAATTATGAAAACACAACAACTTGACAAAAAAAAGGCATAAAAAGGGGGAAAATTACTTTAAAAACAAATGGAAATGGAAAAAAAGGTACAAACGTTCACTGAACAAAACCATTCCTTAAAAAATAGAATTAGGCAAGTAGAAGATAGTGACATCATAAGTCATCAAGAAATAAACAGTCAAAGGAATGAAAAATAGAGGAAAAGGTACTTAAATAATGTGGGCAATTACATTTTTCTAAAATATTCTTATTTCTCCACAAAATAAAAAAAACACATTTGTATCTATTTGTTTTTATTACAATGGCTTCAAAATATCTATAAAATGCCACCTTTAGGAATGAATTTGTCAAGAGATTAGCCTGGATCTTTGCTACTCATCAGAACATAAACTGTGATGAGGCAACTACTGTCACTAAGGAAAACTAAAGAAATAGGAAGCCAATGGGAGTAACAGAGTTAAGGGAAAAAAAAAACCCACAAAAAAACAAATAATGGCTGCTTTCCAAAAACATCTGGATCCCTGGTGAGGTGAAGGCCTATGGGAAACTACTTCTATTTTTAATAAGGTCCCAGGCCTCTCCATTTTAGCCCCACCCTCAAACCTACTTATGTAACGTTGATGTGCATGTCTGGGGGCACTAGGAAATATTTCTTACCCTAGTGTTGGAGAAGATCCTGTGAACAATGGCATAATTAGAAACTATAAATTATAACTTAGAACATCTTTCATGGAATGTCAGAGATAGAGGTTTGTGCACCAGTTCCTTCAGTATTGAATAAAGATTCTCTCTTCAGGATTGTGAGAGACCAACACATCAAGATTATTTTTCTTCCACACTTCTGACAGGGAAGAACCTATATGACTCAAGGCTGGAGGGTGAATGTCTTCCTGGTTTGGACCTCTTTAAAGGTATAAGTAGGAGGAGTTTGACAAGAGCTAAAGGTATTACCTACCAAAGTGGCTTTGATCTCAATTCTCTCCTAATTGAGGGACAGAAATGGTACTGGTACTATATGTTTATAAATTCAGATGTCTCTCCTCTATGTTCCTTCCTTGTCTCTGAAATGAAGACATGGCAGTATTTCCCAAATGGAAAAGTTCAGCTTTTAGTAGTGGCTAGCATGAGGAGCTACTAAAACGCATATAGTGTGTCAGAAATATGATTAAAACCTAGAGAAAGAAGGATATGATGAATATCTAAAAAGAACAATTGGGAAAAATCATTCCTGCCCTAACTCTTTTTAAATCTTGCCATCTCAGTGCTGATCCTCTCTCTCAGCATCCTTATTCCTCAGGAATAAAATTGGCTCTTTCCAAGAGCTAAGGCTTGATGCTTCATAATATTGTAAGGCTGATGGAGCCACTTATGTGCCTAGGGGAGCTATTGCAAACTTGTTTCACCATCTTGTTAACCAAGCTGCTTTGCATTGCTATTATTTCCACCATAACCACCACTGCCCCAAGAGCATTGCCATCATTTTGTTCTCTAGTACTTTTAAGGATATATTATTCAATATGTCTTGGGATTGTTTATAGGTGATGATTGGACCAGTACTTATCAAAGTGCCAGAATATAGTAAAGGCTTAATAGAAATGTTTATTGATTAATTGATTGGATGCTATGAGAAATGTAAGATTAATACAGCAGGCTCATAGGTGCAATTGCAATTCTCTGAGAATATGGGAATGTGGAAACTCCACTTTACTCCCTAGATAATAATGGAAAAATGTTGTTGGGCACATATATGTATCTATATGTTGTTGTTTGTGGAAAGAGGAACTAATGATGCAGTAAATGCAAAAGAGATTCAGATATGTCAAAGCATAGTTTTAAAGTGTGGATATCTTCAAATAGAATCTCTTTTCAGGTATGTTATACAGGCAACTTAGATGAATCCAGAGGCTTTATCTCACCAGTGGAAACAAAGGAAAATGTTTTCTAACACTGGCACTGGAGCCCACATAAAGTCTTGTCTTCAGCACTGTCCCTCAAGAGACATTTTCTCAGCTCATCTAATGACATAGAGAAATTTATATTGGACAGTTAGGTGGTATGATGGATAAAGTACCAGCCCTGAAATCAGGAGGACCTGAGTTCAAATTTGATCTCAGACACTTAAAACAGGCTGTGTGACCCTGGGCAAGTTACTTAACCCCAATTGCCTCAGCAAAAACAAGATAAAGAAAGTTATCTCTTATGTTAACTTCCAAGGATAAATCTTCATTTTTTGACAACTTGGTGGTGCTATCTATTGGCAATACTTTAAAATAGGCAATCTACCTTAAATATAAATAAAGTTTTATGGATTTTCCTGTGTTCCAAAATGATGGGTATGTTGACAAGAGACTTATAAGACTTTTTGGAAAGTCATTTTAAGCTATTTTATAAAATTCACCTTTCTAGGAAAGCAAAAGCATAAAGTTATGAAAAATGGATTTGAGGAAGAAATATATCTGTTTCTTTATTATTTAATGCCTCTTTGATCATGAACAAGCTAATCTCTTTGAGCCCATTTCTTCAGCCTTAAAAAGGGGGAAAAAACAATTCTTAATTTACAAGGTAATTTAGTTCTTTGTTTGGTTATCTGCTATGTGATTTTATCAGTCTTAAGAACTTCCAGGGAGGAAATTCCTCCTACTAATGCAGACATAACTATTCTTCAATTGCCCAGAGTCACATAAAGGTAATACTTTAATTTGCATCTTGTTCACTGAGGTTGACTTTCAACCTGCCGTTCAACTGCTTCTAAATGTAACATATGTAAAATTTCATGTAAATGTCACAGATGACATTTGCTAAATCTATATAGACAAAGGTTTTCACAATGTTTATTTCTGTATAAAGTGTAGTATATAAAGCCAATACATTCAATTATTTTACTTTGTTCCAAGGAATTTGCATACCACCATAGGATCCTATCTAAGAAGTTAACATTCCAAAATGTTTAAAAGTAGAATTGGAGTTGAATATAAAATTATTGGGAGACCTCAGACAAAAAAGATATTGTGGCATAGTACTTGGCTATCAAAGGAACAAGAATGAACTAGACAGCTGTAAAGGGAATAGTCCACTGTCTACAATTAAGTTATAGTTACAATAAGGAAGTTGTGTCATATATGCATAACTATAAAAATAATAAAATGTGAGGTTTTTATTTTATACTCTTCTTGAAAATTTGAGAAAAAATGTTTATATTTTTCTTTATTTAGCTAGACTTGTCATTTCAATGGCTTAGCAACTTTTCAAGCATCAAACTTTCCATATTAATTCAGATCAGCATCAAAATTTCATATACTT